>NC_051395.1:15786517-15788539 GCF_015228065.2 Penaeus monodon | reverse complement strand
TAGGCAATCGAGTTTTCCCTTTCCCCCAAGGGAAAAGCTGGCCCGGGGACTGTACCCTCGGGGAAATCATATTGGCTCGTGACGTCTTTAGTCCGATGTTCTAACCACTCGGGTACCGCGGCCTATGTGCATAATGATAAATATTATATATTATATATATTAAATATTTATATATATATTATTATATAAAACTTATATTTATTTTCTATTGTCATATATATCATATATAAAATATATATATATAATATATATTATATTTATATATATATAATATCCCCATATATATATATATATATATATAATATAATAATTTTTATATATTTTTGTGGGTGGTGTGTGTGTGTGTGGTGTGTGTGTATGTTTTTATAAATGATTAAAATATAAATTATTATATATTTTTTATATTATAATTTATATTATATTTTAAATTTTTTAAAATATTAAAAATATATTTATCTATATATATATGTATATATATATATTTATAATATTGTTTTAATTTTAACATATTATATTTTTTTAAAAATTTTTAAAATTTATTAAATATATTATTAAATAAAATTTAAAATAATTTTTATTAATTATTATATATATATATAATTATATATATAATAAAAATGTATAATACAACACACATATAATTTGACATATTAAAAAAATATATATAATAAAAATTTTTTTTTATATTATAATATTTATATTTAAAATACATACATACACACATAATATGACTATATATATATATATATATAATATATAATTATATTATATATATATTATGTCTAATATATATATATTTTATATATAATTAATTATATATTAAATATATTTTCTACATATAATATTTTTATATATATATATATATATTATATTATAAAATATTTGTTATATATGGTACTGACTTGGGTTGGCTTTCCCCCCATTGGCTGGCTCCCCCAGCTGCCCCATAATATTTATAAAATTTATATAATAAAATATAATTAAAAATTGTATGTATAAATTTAATAATTTTAATAAATATCTTATTACATATTAAAATATTTACACATATATATAATATTATATATTTTAAATTTTATAAACTTAAAATAATATCAATATATATATATATTTATATATATAATATTATATTATATATATATAATTAATTATTTGTATAATATTGTATATATTATATTTATATATATTATTTTAACTTATATATAATTATATAATTTAAAACCCCACAATATATATTTTAAAATATATATTTATTATTATTATATAATTTTATTAACTATAAAAAAATTTAATATTTAAAATTAAAATATATAATTTTATATTATATTATATTATATATTTATATGTATGGATATATATGTAATATAATTTATAAATTATATATAATTTTATATTATTTATTTATTATATTATTTTTATATTTCCATATATTGTTTGGGGGTGTGTGGCATTTACCTTTATTAATACATGCCTATGTTGTTTTTAAAAATTTTAAATGTTGATTGTATTTAATAGATAGTTGGAAAAGTATAAGAGGGGATAGAAATATAGAGATATTACATATTATGTAAAGCATGCATACATTATATTTATGCATACATATACAATACTTAAACTATATGTAATTACTATACTATTTATATGGGTTTATATACAATCACATACATAACATAAGAAAATATCTTTATGTATATAATGTTTTCTATCTATCTGTTTTTTACTATATAATATATGTATTATATTATAAAATATATATAATTATATATTTTAAAATTTACATTAATGCATATATATATATATAATTTTATATATATATATTAATATATATATTTAAACATAGTATTAAAATCTTTACTACTATCTATCTATCTATCATCTATCTATCTATCTATCTATCTATTTTCTATCTATCTTTTAATATATGTATTATATACTATGTTGTATGTATATATACATATACTAATATAATATATATTATATAATATATATATAAAAAATATATATATTATTTTATATTTTAAA
>NC_051395.1:15770888-15773388 GCF_015228065.2 Penaeus monodon | reverse complement strand
ATTATAATATTATGAACAGAAATCGACTTTATGCTTCAGTTTCACATAGGAATGGCGATGATTAAACCGAGGGAGATCATACAGCTTACCTTCGAGAAAGATGAGGGATTTCCAAGGAGGCAATTGTTCATAAAGAAATCCTCAAACACTAAAAGGCACGCGAGCAGACAAACCATCCGCGAAATTCTTTTTTTTTTTTAGTATATGTACTACCGAAACAAGCACAAATTCATATCAGGATGGTAAAGTCAGAATTCACCGAAGTCTGGCTAAGTCCAGTCGCACAGCATTTCTGTTGAAAAAATATAAATGCAAAGGATGATCAGATGGTATCATAAAGCTCATTGTAAGTCAAGTTCCATATAAGCAGCAATTGGAAAGCTCAAATATAGATTTGTACCTTTAAGTGAAAAAGGAAAAGGAAACTACTTACCTGAGCAATTAGCTTACGCAGCGTAAATTAACTTGGAGGAGGACTTGATGCCTCAAGTTTAGTTCAGTGAATAGCGCTAACAACAGCTACCCACGCCCATCAATGATAAAAGACAAACTAAACCTGTAAAGAAAAAATCAATCAGGAGCAATATAAAGTAACAGTTACAGTGAATGATGGACAAATATAACAAGTTCTTTCAGATACCCCTTCAGATTCAGATTCAGCCACCAACCGATCCATCTTGCGTGAGTGAGTAACGTGGCCTAGGGAGCAAGGATACAAAGGTGTGCTGGCCTATGGGTTGGCTGCTCTCCATTAACCTATTAGCGCTACAGAGTGCACATAGGATGCAGTTAAAGTTAAAACCATGGGCAGTGAAGGCTGCACAAAGGTGCATGAAGGTAAATGGCAAAGGAAGAACATTCAGGGTGAATTCGTAAAAGAACCTGGAATCTGTTGCCAGAGTTTTCTTTCTTTCTTTCTTTCTTCCTTTTTTTTCTTAGTATCCAAATAAATTTTCTCCTATATCACTTTAGTAAACAAGATACTCACTCAAATGCAAGTTTTCTCTTGACCTGCCTGAACTCAGGATACAGTGCTGACACCATCATATATAAAGCACATGCCGTCGATAGGCCAGGCCTGTGAATAAGGCATGTTAAAAAAAAAGAAAAAAACATGAAGACATCCCTACGACAAACGTGCAAAAGATCCTAAAAAAAATATTTTATTCACAGACCTTTGGTTTCGTTTGATCCTGTACTTGTAAACTCACTAGATGTCAAACATCCTCAACGCCAGAATTTAAAAATCCTCTTAATTAAACCCTGAGAAGTGCCCCTCAAATCAACCTCTTGCAATAACAGGGCTTGTCACAAGATGCCACCATTCTTGAAATAGCACATAATAACCAAGCAAAGAGAATAGAGTGTTGGAAATGTGATATGAGAAGATGGAGGAATGAGACAGTACGCCCATCAGTAATGGGTGATTTTAATTCTTTGTCATTCGAACTAGACCGTTATTAACTTTGACGTTTCTCTAATTAGACATGTAAAAAGGCTTTAAAGTACGTGAATAATGGAATTGTGTATGATAGATGCGATTAATTAATATAGAGAAATTTGATCATTTGTTCAGAAAACAGGAATAATTCAGGTAAAGGCAACTAGAGAAAGGTGATTCAAATGATAATAATAACTATAATAACAATAATAACAGTGATAATCACAGTAACAACAATAATCACAATAAAGGAAATGAAAACAATTATGGATAAAATATCAATAACAATAGTAATAAGATAAATTAGTAATAATAAGAGTAATGATTTTGATAATGACAATGATACTATTACTACTATGATAATGATGATAATGATAATGATGCTAATAATGATAATAATAGTAATGCTAATGAAAATTAGAGTAATGATGATAAAGACATGATGATGATGATAAAAAAATAAATGAATAAAGATGAGAAGGAGGCAGGATTATGTCAATAAACGAGATCATGAATTTCGCGAATACGGATGAAAGGACCGAGGGAAACACAAGCAGCATTCAGTAAGGTAAATTCGTTAATGTGAATAATAATGTATAGTGATGTTTTATATAGGCAATGAAGGTCCTTTAATAAGAAGAAAGAAGAAAAAAGAAGAAATGAAAAAGGGAAAAATGTGTTTGTATACACATAAAAGAAGAAGAAAAGAGAGAGGGAGAAAAAAAAATACAAAATGAATTATTCTGTTAAATGCTCCCGGTTACGTAAATGTGTAGAACATATATGAATTATGTGGAAGGGGAAAAGGAGGAAAATACTGTTATATCGAATTTCCTGCCGAGTTAATTTCATTTTCCTTTGAACTAGGCTGGACCTATGGTTACACTTAGGTCTCAAGAGGGTAGTAAATCAGATCTGTATTGATTTTCACTGCGGAGAGAAGGGATGAATGAATGTGGGGAAGATAAGAAGAGAGGTAAAGAGTAAGGTATAGACTGACGCGACAGACGGCAAGATAGAGTGGGGGAAGGGATTAGGACGAATGAAATGTGGGGAGGG
>NC_051395.1:15726795-15731795 GCF_015228065.2 Penaeus monodon | reverse complement strand
TTTCATGTTAATGAAAAGAGCTGTAAATCACTACGTTATATTCCCATAATAGAGAAGGGTATACAGATTTCGAAACCATCAGGAAATCTAGATATTCAGTTATGAAAACTAGAGCGACATAGAGAAAGCGGAGGAATAGATTGGTAGGGGGTAGGAGGGGGATACAATGTATATATAGGTCACAGGTTTTTAATTCATTCTTTCTCTCTCTCTCTCTCTCTGCTCTCTGCTTTCTCCCCCCCCCCCCTCTCTCTCTCTCTCTCTCTCTCTGCTCTCTGCTCTCTTCCCCCCCCCTCTCTCTCTCTCTCTCTCTCTCTCTACTCTCTCTCTCTCTCTCTCTCTCTCTCTCTCTCTCTCTCTCTCTCTCTCTCTACTCTCTTTCTCTCTCTACTCTTTCTGCATTTCCTCATCCAAAGGGAGTTCTTCCAAAGGCCTAATCCCCGAAGACAGTGAGAAACGAAGGATTTTCCAGTCCCTAAACACATGAATTTCCAATCCTCTGAGGGCCAGGAGGTTCTAATTTCATCACGCTTATTTCGCTTTCTCGACAGCAAGAGAGGAGGCAAGAAGATTAATTATTTCTCCGGGATAAGACATAAAATGAAGAAGCTTCGTATTCAACGCCAGGATTTCCACGACGAAGGAGAAATGGTGGAGAGGGAGAAAGATGGTTAATGATGGTGATGATGAGGATCGTGAATATGTTCTTGAGGATGATGGTGATGGTGATCGTAGAGATGATGATGGTTATGATGGTGATGATGATAATATGAAAATAATTATGATGATAAAGATTATATGAAGATAATTATGATGATGATGAAGATATTATAATAATGATGATGATGATATGATAATTATGATGATGATGAAGATGGTATGATAATAATTTTGATGATGAAAAGGAAATGTGGTAGAAAAAGATGAAGAGGAATTTTCATCAGGTGTTGAGAAATAGTTGATACGGCTTCTTTAGATTATTTATTATGTCAAAGTAATTATGAGAAAAAAAAATCATTCAGTTGGAGAAAAGGAAGTGAGAGATGATGACAACCGTAGAGACAAAGGCAGAAAGAGACCAACAGACAGAATGAGACAGAGAGAGATAAAGAGATAGAAAATCAGAGTAAAAGCCAAACAAAAAAATGATAAAAAGGTACATATACAGATGGATATGTATATACAGACAAAAGAGCGATGGCAGAAAGAGAAAGAGGGAGAAACAAGCGCATAAAGAGAGAGAGAATGGAAGATACGGGGAAGAACAGGCAGAATGAGGTAGAGATAGACAGAGAGAGAGAGAACGAAAGACAAACAGGCAGACAGCGGCAAGAGACAATTGACGAGGGACCAGCGAGTATATCACTTCACAGCGGGAGAGGGTACAGGCCTATGTCCCAGAGTCCCGAACGCAGCACAGGGTTATTTGTTCTTAATTGGTATCGTTAGCTAAGACGCACACGCGTGTTAGACTTTAGTACAGAATTATTGTCGTAGGGGTCATATCTTATCATTTTCTAAGTCTAATGTAACTTATGTGGAGACTGCCTTTCATAATGTATAGTTCGCTAGATAGATAGATAAATAGACAGAGAGCGAGAGAGAGAGAGAGAGAGAGAGAGAGAGAGAGAAATATATATTTTTTTTTCTTTTATTATCATCATTTTTTAATGTCATTATTATTGTAGTTTCTCAGCCTAGTGTGTAATGGCGGTGGTCTTGGTTGGGTGGGGTGGAGAGGGGGGGGAGCACTTTTAGGCCTCTCTCTCAGTGATATATGAACGATGTACATGATGCTATGGTATATATGATAGAGCTTCTTAACGAAGAAGGAAAAGTAGGAGAAAATAAGAAGACGGACGAGGAAAATAGATATAAAAATTGCTACAATGATAAGTATGATAATGTTATTATTAACAATGAATAATGATGATAATAATGATGACAGTAGTTATAACGATAATAAAAGTAATAGTAGTGATTTTAAGAATTATAATGATAATATTAGTAGGAGAGTAATGATGATGATGATAATAATAATAATAATAATAATAATAATAATAATAAAAATAATAATGACGATGATGATGATGATAATGATGATGATTATAATAATAATAACAATAATAATAATAATATTGATAATAATAATGATAGTAATAATAATGATAAGAAGAACAATTGCAATAATGACGACAACAGCAACAGTAACAACAACAACAATAACAATAATAATGATGATGATGATGTTAATAATAATAACAATAATAATAATAATATTAATAATAATAATGATGATAATGATAATGATGATGATAATGATAATGATAATAATAACAATAATAATAATGATGATAAAAAATAATAATAATCATGTTAATAATAATTATAATATTGATAATATATTGATAATATTGATAATATAATATAAAACTATTAATAACGATATCAACGATGATAATAATATTAACAGTGATGAGTGTAATAACGGGAAAAATAATAAAATTATAAAGAAAAAATAATAATATTAATAATACAACAAAAAGAAAAGGTAAAAAAAAGAAAGTAGGTAGGATACGTTTTTTATAATTCAAGTTTTAACGCAATTATCTGTTCACAATTGTAGTGCTATAAGTTGATGCAGTTTTCTCTTGTAGTGAGACTGATTACCACTATTATCATTATTATCAATATATTTTTTTATAATCATTGTTATCATAATGATAACATTAATAATGATAACGATAAATAAAATAATAATACAATTATTTATTATTATCATTATTATTATTATCATTATTATTATTATTATTGTTATTATTATTATTACCATCATTATCATCATTATTATTATTATCAGTGTTATTCTTATTTTTTTATTACTATTTTTACTAATATCCTTGTGGAATTCATGTCGAATAGATTGCGAATAGAACAACGAAGGGAAGTACAAGAAAACACACGAATATGCCGAAGACCTTTTCGCTTTAATTGCTTCGTCAGGGCATATTATTATTATTATCATGCCCTGATGAAGCAATAAATGCGAAAAGGCCTTCGGCATGTTCGTGTGTTTTCTTGTACTTCCCTTCTTTGTTCTACTCGCATTATTATCCTTGTTAAAATTAATATTATTGTTATCATTGTTTTTACTATTATCATTATTACTTTATTTTTTTATTATTATTATTGTTGTTATCGTTGTTGTTGTTGTTGTTGTTATTACTATAATAATAATAATAATAATATAATAATAATAATAATAATAATAATAAATAATTGTATTACTATTATTTTTATTATTATTATTATTGTTATTATTATTATTATTATCATTACTATCATCATTACCATTAGTAGTTGTAGTAGTAGTAGTAGTAACAGCATTATCATCATTATTACTGAAATCATGATTTTAACTGTCACTATCATCATTATTTTTATTTATTTCATTGTTATAACTGTTACTATTATTATTCATGTCATAATTTTTTTATTATTTTGTTATTATTTTTATTAAATTATAATTATTATTACTATTATTATTATTATTATTATTATTATTATTATAATTATTATTGTTGGTGGTGGTGGTGGTGGTGTTATTTTTATTATTATTGTTATTATTATTATTACTTTCATCATTATTGTTGCTATCATTATTTTATCATTTTATCACCATTATTATTATTAGGAGTAGTAGTGATAATAGTAGTATCATCACTTCATTATCATCATTATCATTTTTATCATTATCATTATCATTATTATCATGAACATTATTACTATCATTACCATCATTATTATCATTATTATTAGAGGGGTTAAGCCGGGGAGCATAAACCGCAATGTAACCATATTCAAGGCAGAAAACATATATTTATTATTATTATTACTGTTGTTTGTTGTTTGGGTTGTTTTAAGAAGCATGTAGTTTAGTATACAGTAAGTGATATATATATATATATATATATATATATATATATAAAAATTTAAAATTATTTTATATAAAATATATATGTAATATATATATTATTATATATATATATTTTATTAATAAAATATATATTTTATATTATATAATATATTATATATTTTAAAATTTATATATTTATAATACATATATATATTTTAATATAAAAAAATATATTATATATATATATATATATATTATATATATATAATATATAATATTTACATATGTATTCATTTATACATTATTTTTATACACTTTTTATTTGGGGTTTTTTAAATGGGTAATAATAATTGATAATAATAACGATGAAAACTGGAGTGGATACTTAGTAATTCTTTCTTGTCTCGTTATAAAATTGTTACCGTGGTGAACACTGAGTATAAATCTGCAGTGAAAATTAATGTTTCATACAGGGAAGATAAGGGGGGTTTTATTTAAAAATTTAATTTATTGTTCCATTCCAGTTTTTCATTTTGGTCTTTATTCGTTAATGTATTCATAAATAGGAAAATTGATTTAGCTTTACTGGAAGTTCGCCAGCTGAGGGGTTCCAGGAAAAACCGGTTTAACCCCCTTACGTTTTTTAAACAGGGTTTCCCCAAATTTTTACAAATTTCCTGTAACACTGTAAAAACTAGATACTTTTTTCTCAAAACACAGAGATATTTTGTAGGAACCTTTCCTCTCATTCATATTCCTTTTAACAAACTTTCTTTCCAGTCCCATTTAAAAGACATTAAGCACAGAGTTTTTATTTAACGACAGAACCAGTCTCTGAGTTAACCTAATATTTGTTTAACTTGAGTATTATCATCTAATGTATATACTATTTGTTATTGTAAGTATGGTCAAACATGTACTGTATGTATGTATTTTGTGTATATCATATGTATATACATGTGACTGTGTAACTTTTTTTTTCATGGAACACATAATATATCTTCACAATATCATTTCATTCCCTCTGTTTTCTCTTCGCATTACCAACAAACATCATTTAAAAATTGTAAAAAACTTTAATTTT
>NC_051395.1:15719295-15721795 GCF_015228065.2 Penaeus monodon | reverse complement strand
TATGCAGGATTTATATAAATTTTATAAAAATATTATATATAATATTTTATATATATATATAATATAATATATATTATAATATATATATAATGGGGGGTGCTTCACGTGAAGGGTTTTTTGTGAAGTGTTTGGTGTGGTAGCCTAGATAGTGTTAATGTTCCCCATGCCTTCTCGCTTGAAAGTTTCCCCACCCCTGGTTAGCCCATTTGGGGAAAAAGGGGGGCAGCCCCGCATAAGTTCCCCGCCAGGTAACAGCCTCTCATATTAAAAAATTCTGCATTGCCCCTTTTCCGTGGCCACCCAGGGTAACGGGGTTTCCCCTTGGGGGCCCAGGCTAAATCTGGGGGGGATCTCGGAGCAGCAGGGGGCCCCCAAGGGTTTACGGAGTTATGGCCCACCGGCGTGTGGACACCCCTTTCGGGCTTCGTACCAACTCCCCCCCCCCCCAAAGGGGGGGCCCGGGGGGGGGGCCGCCCCCCCCAAAAACCCCGGGCCCCCCCGGAAAAAAAAGGGGGGAAGGGGGTTTTCCCCCCCCCCAAAAAAATTTTTCCCCCCCCAAAAAAGGGGGGGGGGGGGGGGGTTTTTTGGGGGGGGGGGGGGGCCAACCCCTGGGTTTTTGGGGGGGCCCCCCCCCCCCCAAAGGGGGCCCCAACCCCAACCCCCTTTTTGGGGGGGGGGCCCCCGGGGGGCAAAACCCCCCCCCCTTTAGGCCCTTTTTTTCCCCCCCACCCCTTTTTGGGGAAAGGGGGAAGGGGGCCCCGGGGGTTTTTTTGGGGGGGGGGGGGGGGGGGCCCCCCAAAAAAAAAGGGGCCGGGGGGGGGGGGGGTTTCCCCCCGGGGGGGGTTTTGGGAAACCCCGGGGTTTGGCCCCAAAAAAAAACCCCCCCCTTGGGGGAAAGGGGGGGGAACCCCCCCGGGGAAAAAACCCCCCCCTTCCTTTCCCCGGAAAAACCCCCCTTTTAAAAAAAAAAAAACCCAAAAAGGGGGGGGGGGGCCCCCCCCCCCCTTTTTTTTAAACCAAACCCTTCCCCTTTAACCCCCCGGGGCCCCGGGGGGGGGGGGAAAATTTTTTTTTAAAAAAAAAGGGCCCCCTGGGACCCCTTTTTTCCCGGGGGGTTTTTGGGGGCCAAAAGGGCCCAAAACCCCCCGGGGGGGGGCCCCCCGGGGGGCCCCCAAAAACCCTTTTTTTGGGGAAAGGGTTTTCCCCCGGGGCCCCCCCCCCCCCCCCCCCCCCCAAAATTTTTCCCCCCCCACAAAAGGGGGAAACCCCCGGGGGCCCCCCAGTTTTTTTCCCGGGCCCCCCGGGCCGGGGTTTGGGCCCCCAACCAAAAAAACCCCCCCCTTTTTGGGGCCCCCCCCCCCGGGGGGGGGCCCCCCCCCAAAAAAAACCCCCGGGGGGGGGCCCTAAACCCCCCCAAAAAAATTTTTTCCCCCCCCAAAAAAAAAGGGAAAAAAAAAAGGAAAAATTTTTGGGGGAAAAAAATTTTTTTCCCCCCCCTTTTTAAAAACCCCCCAAAACCCCCCCCCGGGGTTTTGGTTACAAAAAACCCCAAAAGGGGTTCCCGGGGGTTTTTAAATTTTTCCCAACCCCCGTTCCCCCCCCCCCCCCGGAAAATCAAGGGGGTTTTCCCAAAGGGGGGGGTTTTTGGGGCCCCCCCCCGGGGGGGGGGGGGTTTTTTTAAAAAACCCCCCCCCGGGGGGAAAAATAAAGGTGGGGCCCCAACAAACCCCCCGGGGGGGGGGGTTCCCCCCCGGGGGGGGGGCCCCCCCCCCCCGGGGGGGGTTTAAAAGAAAAAAAAATTTTTCCCCCGGGGGGTTTTTCCCCTTTTTAAAAAAAAACCCCCCGGGCCCCCCCGGGGAAAAAGGGGTTTCCCCCCGGGGGGCCCCCCCCAAAATTGGGAAAGGGGGGTTTTTAAAAAGGGGCCTTTCCCCCGGCCCCAAAGGGGGGGGGGCCCCGGGAAAGGGGGAAATTTAAAAAAACCCCCCCCTTTTTTAAAACCCCCCGGGGAAAAAATTTTTTTGGGGGGGGGCCCCCCTTTTTTAAAAAAAGGGGGTTTTTTCCCCCCCCCCCCTTTAAAGGGCCCCCCCGGGGGGGGGCCCCCCCCCCCTCCCCCAAAAAAACCCCCAAAAATTTTGGGCCAAAAACCCCCCCCCCCCCCAAAAAGTTCCCTTTTTAAAAATCCCAAAATTTTTCCCGGGGGGGGGCCCCAAAAACCCCCCCCCCCCCGGGGGCCCCCTTTTTAACCCTTTGGGGCCAAAAAAGGGGGAAAAATTTAAAAATTGGAAACCCCCTTTTTTTTCCCCCGGGGGGAAAGGGGGGGGGCCGGGGGGGGCCCCCCCCAAATTTTTGGGGGGGGGGAAAAAAAAGGGGGGCTTTGGGGGTTTTTCCCTTTTTTTCCCGGAAAAAACCCCCAAACCGGGGGGGGGGCCCCCCCCCGGGGGGCCCCCCCCAAAGGGGGGGGGAAAATTTCCCCGGGGGGGGGGCCCCCCCCCCCTTTTTT
>NC_051395.1:15696795-15699295 GCF_015228065.2 Penaeus monodon | reverse complement strand
CCAACCGGCGGTTACACCGTGAGACTGGCATGGAACCTGTTACTTGCATAATCTGGGATCGCCAAATCAGGGCTATATGGCCACCTAGCTCGTCTCACTGTGGACGACCCTGCCCACCAGGTTGTCTCTCTGCGAGACAACCCTGGGTGGAGGAGACCTGTGGGACAACCTAGATCATGGCTTGGGGCCCCCCTAACGGAAGCCGCCTTGCCGCGGTGGGGGGCTTGAGGTCCAATGATCTGCGTGAGCGGACTAAGAGGCTCCCATACTGGAGGAGTCAGAAGTGTGGGATGAGACCAAATGGCTTTTGGTAGCACCAAGGCCTATGAGAGGGGATGGTGTTACCCACCCCTGATTCATCCATCTGGACCAGGGAGAACTCTCCCACGTGTCTTTTGCCGTGCGTGGCACTCCGTCTTCCAGGAGACAGGAGTCTGGAGGTTGAGCGATGCTGCACGCTGCGCCTGCAGCTAGCAACACACCTCTTGGTCCTTATTCTGTTAGCCGGGTGGCTTGATCAAGGCCGGTCAGTCAACAGGGCTGGTCAAAATATGGCTAGGGTCAAGCAGGCACTTATTTTTGTCAGTGTGCAGAGGTCCCGAACTGCCATTCAGTACTGTAATATGGCTGCGATATTTCCTCATTACCCCTGTGGCTGTTGGGAGATTTTGAGCCCCAACTTACGCTTCCCCTCGTTGGACCCCATGGTGGTGGTGGGGTGGGGAAATAAAGAGTTAAAAATTTGTATGAGTATACAATTTACAAAAATCTAGCTCTCTGCCTGACGACCTACGCAAAACCCTCGACCATTCCCTCTGGAAAATCACATGTCATCTGGAACCTCAAAGGGCAACGAAGGGGAATCGTAATGGTTCCCGGCTCCCAAACCAAGGTAAGAAGGGGAAAAAATCCTCACTCAATCCACTAAGGAATCTACCTGGTAAATATGAAGCATTTCATATAGTAAGTACCAGTAGAAAAACACAAAAAAAAAAAAAAAACTTTTTTTTTTTTTAAATTTACAAAAAAAAAACTATTTTTTAAAAACAAAAAAAACCAAAAAACCCCCCCCCCCTTCCCCCCCCAAAAAAAATTACTGTAAAGACAATGATGGTGTATCAATCATGGATCTCGCATTTTCGAAGTACACGGAACAATAGTTGAAGTATGTCAAACGTGATCCTCGATCACCAACAACGAGATGGTAGCCTGATTAGTTGAAGTTTCGTCACAAGAAGAGAGTGACCGTCTGCGTGCAATATGCAACATTCCTGGGCTCAAGTTTTCATGTTCTCACAAAAACCCTAATCAGTGTAAGGGAATTGTCTTTTTCCCAGGACCTGATGAGGTATTCTGAGGAGAAACTGTAGAGGAAATAGAGAATTTTAATGTAGTTGCAGTAAACGTATTAAAGAAGAAAGCGGATGGTTTGGAACAGTCAACACAGCTCTTCTTCTAACTTTCAACACATTAGTCCTTCCAGAATCGGTTAAGTTAGCCTGTACCACCTCAAGCGTAAAGCCATAGTGCCCAACCGGATGCGGTGCTATCCACTGCCAGGGTTATGGGCATGGAGACAATCTGCCTTTAAGGACAATGGACAACCAAGAGATGTGTAAAGTGTGGGTACAACAGGTCATCAAGGAGATGGACAACTGTCCAGGTCCAATATGCGTTACCACTGCAAAGAAGCTCATGAAGCTTCTTCAAAGTAATGTAAAAGGTGACAAATTGAGAAAAGAAGTTATGGGTAATAAGGAGCAAGGAGAAAAGTTGTTTCCAGAGGCAAAGCAATGTGCGGTGCTGTTTGCACGCCAGGTAGGTCCTTTGCTTTTCGTTCTAGCCCATCCTCCTTACCACCAGCCCTTGCCCTCCAATGCTTCTCTAGAAACACACACTCTGGCCACTTCCTTTAACCCTCATTCCAAATTGCGACACTGCCTCTGGTGAGTGCCCACCCAGAAAAACAGAGTAGGAGTGGGGGGTCTATTGAGGAGATCCTCCTCCCAAAGTAAGTCTTTGGAGCCATCATTAAGGCTCCAGAGGCCCACGGTGACAGCTCCAGCTGCCACCACATCCACATGGCCTCTGCTGCTAGGCAGAATGCTCCTGAAGTAAAGGCTCAGGCACGTCGTTTGCCTAGGCAAATGAATCCTGAAACTGTCCAAAAGAACTCCAAGGTGCCAACAACATCCACAGAGGCTTCCCGCTGCTAGAAAGAATGCCCTTGAGCAAAGGCTCAGGTCGTTCTTTGCCCAGGCAAAGAATCCTGAAACCGTCCCAGGGAAACCTGTGGAAACTAGTTACCACAGGTAAACAACCATTAAAAAGGTACTACCAGGATCTGGAAAGGGGACAGCCTAAGGTGTGGGGCAAACCTTGACCACAGGTGCTGCCCAAACACCCTAGAAGAAATGATATAAAGAACTGGATACCTTAATTCAATGGAACTGTCAGGAATTAAGGCAAAGGGAAGAACTGCAACATCTGATAGCTTCAT
>NC_051395.1:15686910-15692180 GCF_015228065.2 Penaeus monodon | reverse complement strand
TATACAAAAAATTAAAAAAATAAAATATTATATATTTTATTATTTATAAATAATAAAAATTTTAAAATTATATATATATAATTTTATATAATAAAAATATATAATATATATTTATATTTTTATTTTTTAATATACATAATACTTTTTTTTTGAATAAAAAAAAAATAAAAAAAAAAACAAATCCCAAAAACCCAAAACCACACACACACACACCCACACACACCACACACACAAAATTATAATTTATATATGTAATATATATATAATATATATATTATATATTATATATATTAATTTTGGTGTGGGGGTTTGTGGGGGGTGTGTGTGTGTGTGTGTGTGTTGTGTTTTGGGGTTGTACGTGAGTGTATATATATATATATATTATATATATATATATATATATTATATATATATATATTATATATAAATATACATATATATATACACACACACACAAAAACCATATATATATATATAATATATATATAAAATTTTTTATATAATATAATATATTATATGTATAAATTTTTACATATATATATATATATAATATAAATTATATTTTTAAAATATATTATTATATAATATATACTACGTACAACATACAAACACACACACACACATATTGATGTATATGATCACTATTGTTGACGCCTATGTATATGTGGTAATAATAAAAAAAAATAAAATATATATTATATAAATATATTATATAATATTTTATATATATATATATATATATTATATATATATATATATATATATATATATATAATTATAATATATATATAAATAATATATAAATATTATAAAAAATATATATATATATATATAATTAAAAAATAATATAAAATTTATAATATAAAATATATATATATATATATATATATATATTTTATATATATATATGGGGTGTGTGTGTGTGTGTGTGTGTGTGTGGGGTGTGGTGTGTGTTTTTTTGGTGTGTGTGTGTGTGTTTATATATAAAATATAATATATATATATATATAATATATTATATATAAATAATATATAATAAAATATAATATATATATATATATATATATATATATATACATATATGTATATATATATATATGTATATAATATATATATATATATAAAAATATATATTAAAATATATATATATATATTATATATGTGTGTGGTGTGTGTGTGTGAGTGTGTGTGTATATAATATCTATATATGTTTGTGTGTGTGTGTGCGTGTGTGTGTGTGTGTGTGGTGTGTGTGTGTGGTGCGTGTGTTTGCACACATATATATACATATTTTTGATATATAATATATATATGCGCATTATATATATTATATATACTATATATATATATATATATATATATATATATATATATGTATAATATAATTATTAATTTAATAGCTCCAATGAGCAAACACAAACTCAAATACCATGTATGCGGGAACATGAGAAAAATATCCTTGCAGAGGCCATAGAAAACATGCACTGCCGAGCACAAAGCAAAGTGCCATCCTCTTCATACAACCAAAAAAGCACCATCTGTAAAAAACGTGTCTCTAACCAAAGGGACACCATTAAGAGTCGATCTTAAGGTAGTAATTTCAAAGAGCCATAATTTTTTACCCAAACATGAGAATCGGGATATGTACACGTTACTTTTAGCAACATAAAAGCATTGCTGCCGGAAGGCATTAAGACATTTTGTGGGGAATAAAGGAAAATTTTGAACAACATTAAAAGTTTGCCACTGGAAAGCGTGTGGGGACGTACTGGAGAACCAAGAGACAAAAGTGCAAAGGGGAAAAGTGCTACGTTTGGGAAAAATATGAGGGTTTACACAAAGGGAAGTTTAGGGGAAAAGTAAGTATTTGCTGTTGAAGTAATAAAAAAACTTTTTAGAATAGAAGAACTAACAATCTCTAAATGGGGAAAGGCGATATTATCTATTTGTTTTCCCTTTTTCTTCATTTATTTACTTCAACTTTAGTGTTTTTTAAAATGAAGACCATATTAGGAGGTCTTTAGTGTGAAAGTGAGTTTGGAGAGAAGGTGTTGCGAAATCTTTTGTTTAAACATATCCGAGTTAAGTCTAAAACAGGGGGTATAATACACACATGGAGAGGGGAGAAGGAGGGGTGGAGGGTAGGGAGAAGAGAGAGAGAGAGAGAGAAGGGGGAGAGAGAGAGAGAGAGAGAGGCGAGAGAGAGGCAGAGTGGGAAATTTCCCATAATAATTCATGTAAGAAACGAACATTTCAGCGCCACTTTTCCCTGCCTCGGGTGTTGCTGTCAACTGAAAACATGTTTGTTAACGCAGCTGTATCTCGGAGGAAATCTAATCAGGGTTTTATGCATAATATGTTATTGAC
Organism: Penaeus monodon; assembly: GCF_015228065.2. NCBI lineage: Eukaryota > Metazoa > Arthropoda > Malacostraca > Decapoda > Penaeidae > Penaeus > Penaeus monodon. The sequence continues at coordinate 15,689,813 of NC_051395.1, read as the reverse complement.
CTACCTATATCACTGGTGAATGTCACACACACAACCGCCCCACACCACACCCCACCCCGCACACCCACACACACACACACCACACACAAAACACCACACACACACACACACACACCACACAACACACAACCCCACACACACACACACACCCCACACACACACATACACACACAAACAACAACAAAACAAAACACCACAACATATATATAAAGTTATTCAATATTCACGAAAGGTTAAAGATTTTTTTTATTACAATAAGAATGGCAGAAACAGCTTCACTATCATTTGACAGTAAAATAAAGGAAGCGCTCTTTTCGTTTTTTCCTTTCTGGGCGGAACTGAATACAGCATATGCTGCCCACGCCTCGTAAGTTCAACTTGTGGGACACACATTTTTAATACACGAAACAAATGAGTCCGAACTTTCGCAATGTCCCGCCCGAGGCATCACATATTAGGTGATTTTTTCATTACGCAAATTATAGTGTATCGTTGTGGTGCCTTGTAAACGAAAGATCAGATAAAAAATTATATATTTTAATCATGTTAATTTGACGTAAACCAGTCACATAAAACAGTCACATTAAAGACATACTAGCAATGAATGTTCACTTGGTTTTGATTTTTAATTTAGTACGGGTTATGGAGAACAATGTATACTCAACACTTTGTTCTCCCGGCGGCACACTAAATGTCACACAGGGATAAGTGTGATACCCAGGTAAAAAGTGCCCCACACACACACAAAACACACCAAAACACCCACACACCCCACACACACACACACAAAACACACACACACACACAACACCACCCCACACACACACACACAACACACACACAACACATGTATATTATATATAGATAGCTAGATAGATGCATACATACATAGATAATACACACACACACACAGTGTTTTGTTGTGTGAGAGAGAGACACACACACACACACTTGCATGAACGCATTACAACATAAAAACAAAAAAAAAAAAGTGTTCTACATACTTAATAACCACGCCTTGTATCCTTTGATGTAGAGATTCTGAACTAAACAACAATCTTGTGCCTTTGATCTAGATACGATTTGCCTCACATGTGGGATCAATAGGCGCTAAGCATTTTTTTTTTGGTGGAGGGGGGGTGAAAAAACATCCTGTCGCTCCCACGTGGCTTTCGATATGAACTTTTTTTTGATTAATGTACAAATTGTTCGTCCCGCTTGAATAGCGCAAAGGAAATAGCAGATATTCTGCAACTAATAATATGTGAAACAAATACATTATTACAAGTTATAAGGCAGATTAGGATGACGATTATCCGTTGCCAATCGTCAGTTTCAGGGCTTCGAAAACCATGGCTTCGTAATGGGCGCCTGACTCTTCAAAGGTGGATCTCGTGTTGCCGTTTCCTTCCCTCTTGGCGTACGCGTTTTGGGGTTCATTTAAAAGTTCTTTTTCTGTTCAGGGATTTGTGTTTTTTTTTTTCTTTTTCGTTCAGGGATTTTGGGTTTTTTTTTCCTGGTTCTCTGTTCAGGGTTTTTTTTGTTCTTGTTCTCTGTTCAGGGATTTGTGTTTTTTGTTCTTGTTCTCTGTTCAGGGATTTGTGTTTTTTGTTCTTGTTCTTTGTTCAGGGATTTGTGTTTTTTTTGTTTGTTGTTGTTGTTTTTGTTCTCTGTTCAGGGATTTGTTTTTTTTTGTTGTTGTTTGTTCTTGTTCTCTGTTCAGGGATTGGGGATGCTCGGACGCTATTCACTGCATTTAGTGATATGGTTTTTACAATATGTTATTCATTATTCGTTATTGATTATTCAATTATTAAATTTTCATTATTGTAGTTTGTTGTTGGCGGTGGTGTTGCTGCTCTCGTAAGTTTGGTGGGTTTTCTGTTATAGTAGCTGTAATTATATTGTTATTTCATCATCCCTTATTATCATTATTATTTTATTATCATTATCATTATCATTATCATTATCATTATCATTATCATTATCAACATCATCATCATCATCATCATCATCATCATCATCATCATCACCATCACCATCACCATCACCATCACCATCAACATCACCATCACCATCACCATCATCATCACAGTCATCATCACCATCATCATCATGAGAAGTAAGGAATAAAAAAATAGTTATAAGAAGATAGATGATATAAAGAGAAGAGAAATAACAAAAGAGTAATTACTAGAAGCAATTAATAAAAAAGGAAAGAAAAAAATATATATTGTAACAAAAAAAAAACTTGAAGGGAAAAAAATTATATTTACTCCTGTTTATTCATTTCTCAGATTTCTATATTTTTTGTTTGCTCTAAACTCGGACAGCCGGGGAAGGCCAGTCCATTTTAAGACAAGGAAAAGTCTGACAGAAAACCCCTGAAGTGCGGAGGAATACTGGACAGTCTCGACATGCATTGGGCCCCCGGGTTTAAAGTTGGCCATGTCCCGACCTTCAGTAGCCGCGCCCCCGCCGGGTAACAGCCCCCCCTGCCTCCGAGGAAGGTTTTTGAGCCAGAGGCTAGGGGCAAGGGGAGTCTGATGTAAAACCTACGACCCGAGGACCTCACTGTCACCGTCCCCGCTTGCTAGGCTATGCAGATGAACCCCGGGTGTAAAGGGTGGGGCCAGGTACTTGCGCACACTGCGCTCCACCCAAATAAAAACTCATTGCGCAGGCTCGAAGGACATTTTCCTCGTCCACGATGCCACCAACATTTACCAGCCCTGCAGCGATGGGAAGGGGGCGAAAAACGGCAGGTGAAAGATGTCACTGGAAGCCGCCCGTTTTCCAATCCTGCATGCAGGCGGTTCAAGATATTGGTCGTCTGATCTGACCTGAGACACAGCATCCCGGGAGCGCCTTGAAGCCAAATCAGGGCCCTGCTTGCAGAGGGG
>NC_051395.1:15652998-15677998 GCF_015228065.2 Penaeus monodon | reverse complement strand
CTAGATAGATACATACATACATAGATAATACACACACACACACATATGTTTGTGTGTGTGAGAGAGAGACACACACACACACACTTGCATGAACGCATACACATAACACAAAAAAAAAAAGTGTCTACATACTTAATAACCACGCCTTGTATCCTTTGATGTAGAGATTCTGAACTAACAACAATCTGTGCCTTTGATCTAGATACGATTTGCCTCACATGTGGGATCAATAGGCGACTAAGCATTTTTTTTTCGGTTGGAGGGGGGGGTGAAAAAACATCCTGTCGCTCCACGTGGCTTTCGATATGAACTTTTTTTTGACTTAATGTACAAATTGTTCGTCTGCTTGAATAGCGCAAAGGGAAATAGCAGATATTCTGCAACTAATAATATGTGAAACAAATACATTATTACAAGATTATAAGGCAGATTAGGATGACGATTATCCGTTGCCAATCGTCAGTTTCAGACTTCGAAAACCATGGCTTCGTAATGGCGCCTGACTCTTCAAAGGTGGATCTCGTGTTGCCGTTTCCTTCCCTCTTGGCGTACGCGTTTTTGGGGTTTCATTAAATGTTCTTTTTCTGTTCAGGGATTTGTGTTTTTTGTTCTTTTTCTGTTCAGGGATTTGTGTTTTTTTGTTCTTGTTCTCTGTTCAGGGATTTTTTTTTTTGTTCTTGTTCTCTGTTCAGGGATTTGTGTTTTTTGTTCTTTTTCTTGTTCAGGGATTTTTGTTTTTTGTTCTTGTTCTCTGTTCAGGGATTTTTGTTTTTTTGTTCTTGTTCTTGTTCAGGGATTTCTGTGTTCAGGGATTGGGGATGCTCGGATGCTATTCACTGCATTTAGTGATATGGTCTACAATATGTTATTCATTATTCGTTATTGATTATTCAATTATTAATATTTTCATTATTGTAGTTGTTGTTGGCGGTGGTGTTGCTGCTCTCATAGTCTTGGTGTTTGCTGTTATAGTAGCTGTAATTATATTGTTATTGTCATCATCATCATTATCATTATCATTTTCATTTTCATTTTCATTATCATTATCATTATCATTATCATTATCATTATCATTATCATTATCATTATCATTATCATTATCATCATCATCATCATCATCACCATCATCACCATCACCATCACCATCACCATCACCATCACCATCACCATCACCATCACCATCACCATCATCATCATGAGAAGTAAGGAATAAAAAAATAGTTATAAGAAGATAGATGATATAAAGAGAAGAGAAATAACAAAAGAGTAATTACTAGAAGCAATTAATAAAAAAGGAAAGAAAAATATATATGTAACAAAAAAAATACTTGAAGGAAACAATTATATTTACTCCTTGTTTATCATTTCTCAGATTTCTATATTTTTGTTTGCTCTAAACTCGACAGCCGGGGAAGGCAGTCCATCTAAGACAAGGAAAAGTCTGACAGAAAACCCCTGAAGTGCGGAGGAATGCTGGACAGTCTCGACATGCATTGACCCTGGGTTAAAGTTGGCCATGTCCCGACCTTCAGTAGCCGCGCCCCCGCCGGGTAACAGCCCCCGTGCCTCCGAGGAAGGTTTTTGAGCCAGAGGCTAGGACAAGGACAGTCTGATGTAAAACCTACGACCCGAGGACCTCACTGTCACCGTCCCAGCTTGCTAGGCTATGGCAGATGAACCACGGGTGTAAAGGGTGGGGCCAGTACTGCGCACACTGCGCTCCACCTAAATAAAAACTCCATTGCGCAGGCTCGAAGGACATGTCCTCGTCCGCGATGCCACCAACATTACCATGCCCTGCAGCGATGGGAAAGGGGCGAAAACGGCAGGTGAAAGATGTCACTGGAAGCCGCAGTTCCAATCCTGCATGCAGGCGGTTCAGGATATTGGTCGTCTGATGTTGACCTGAGACGACAGCATCACCCGGCAGCGCCTTGAACGACCAAGCAGCCCTCTTCAGGGACAGCACTGCTTGCTCCACACGGAGAGGGGCCTAGAAAAGGTGGCCTAGAAAAAGCTCGTCTCACATCCCCCAGTTGGCTTGCTGCGGCCAACGGGCATCTTCTCAAGCAGTCGAATAACAACACCACCAAAGCAAGGAAGGTACGCACCCACCTCCAAGGGTGCAAAAGCACTGAAAATAGCCTGTTGGAATGTCAGGACCATGCTCGACGCAGATGACAGCAACCGACCTGAACTTCGCTCCGCTCTGATTGCACACGAACTGTCCAGGTTGGATGTCGACATTGCTGCCCTTAGCGAGGTCCGATTCCATGATGTAGGCAGCCTCCAGGAGCATGGCGCCGGTTACACCCTCTTCTGGTCAGGGAAACCTGCAACAGAAAGGCGCCTCTCAGGCGTCGGCTTCATGATCAGGACCTCCATCGCCTCCAAACTGGAAAACCTGCCAACCGGCCACTCCGACCGCACCATGTCCATGCGCCTCCCTCTGAAGAACGAACAGTATGCCACGCTCTTCAGTGTGTACGCCCCGACTCTCCAAGCTGAACCTGCAGAAAAAGACAGGTTCTACTCGGAGCTCCGCGGCCATATCCAAAGCATCCCTGCAGACGACAAGGTAATAATCCTTGGCGATTTCAACGCCAGAGTAGGTCAAGATGTAGATGCCTGGAAAGGAGTTCTTGGCAGACACGGCGTTGGAAACTGCAACGACAATGGGCGCTTGCTGTTGGAGCTTTGCACTGAGCAGCAACTGGTCATCACCAACACCATCTTCCAGCAAAAGGACAGATTGAAAACAACCTGGATGCACCCTCGGCCCAAACATTGGCACCTCATAGACTATGTCCTAGTGCGCCAAAAAGACCTCAAGGATGTCCTTCACACCAGAGTGATGCCCAGTGCAGAATGTCATACTGACCATCGATTAGTGCGCTGCAAACTCAGGCTGCACTTCAAACCCAAACCAAGGAAGGGAGGGCCCCCCACGAAAAGTTCGATCTCGAGAAGCTTCAGTCATCTGAAGTGAAAGCTGACTTTCAGGCAGACCTACAGTCCAAGCTTGAGAGCGGTGACTTACGCAAAGACCCCTCACCTGAAACACTCTGGGATCAACTGAAGACTGCCATCCTGCAAACATCTGAAGAAGTTCTTGGGTTTACCACCAAGAGGAACAAAGACTGGTTCGATGAGAACAACCAAGAGATCCAGGAACTGCTGACGAAGAAGAGGTCAGCCCATCAGGCCCACCTGGCTCAGCCATCATGTCCTGTGAAGAAAGCTGTCTTCCGTCTCATTTGCAGCAACCTCCAGCTCAAGCTTCGAGAGATCTAGAATGAGTGGTGGACCAACCACGCAGAGAAAACTCAGCTTTGTGCAGACACTGGTGACTACAGAGGCTTCTATGAAGCCCTAAAGGCAGTATATGGTCCTACTCACCACGTCCAGAGTCCTTTGCGCAGTGCAGATGGCCAGGCGCTCTTCACAGACAAAACTTCCATCCTGAGCCGTTGGTCCGAGCATTTTCAGGCCCTCTTCAGCACTGACCGCGTCGTCCAGGACTCAGCAGTTCTCCGCATTCGTCAGAAGCCAGTCATAGAGGAATTGGATGAACTACCATCTATAGAAGAAATTTCAAAACCCATAGAGCAGCTGAAGTGTGGCAAGGCAGCAGGAGTTGATGGGATCCCACCAGAGATCTGGAAAGATGGGGGACCAACACTACACAGCAAGCTCCACGAACTCCTTGTCTGTTGTTGGGAGCAGAGCAAGCTTCCAGGAGACCTCCGTGATGCAGTCATTATCACTTTGTACAAGAACAAAGGAGAAAAGTCGGACTGCTCAAACTACCGGGGGATAACATTGCTCTCTATCACGGGAAAAGTCTTTGCCCGAGTGCTTCTGAACAGATTGCTACCCACCATCGCTGAAGACCACTTCCCAGAAACCCAATGTGGATTCAGGACCAACAGGGGCACCACAGACATGGTGTTCGTCCTCAGGCAGCTCCAAGAGAAATGCCGGGAGCAGAACAAAGGGCTGTACGTGACTTTTGTGGATCTGACCAAAGCGTTTAACACTGTGAGCAAGAAGGGGCTATGGATGATCATGGAACGCCTTGGCTGCCCCCCAAAGTTCCTCAGCATGGTCATCCAATTGCGCAATGATCAACACGGCCAAGTCAGGTTGAACAGCGACCTCTCTGAGCCCTTCCCCATCGTCAATGGCGTGAAACAGGGTTGTGTTCTGGCACCTACACTGTTCAGCATCTTCTTCAGCATGATGCTCAAGCAGGCCACTGAAGACCTTGACGATGACGAAGCTGTGTACATCCGCTACCGCCTTGACGGCAGTCTGTTCAACCTCAGGAGACTGCATGCCCACACAAAGACTCTTGAGCAGCTTATCCGTGACCTCCTCTTCGCTGACGATGCTGCCCTCGTTGCCCACACCGAAAGAGCCTTGCAGCGCCTAACATCTTGCTTTGCAGAGGCTGCGCAGCTCTTCGGACTCGAGGTCAGTATGAAGAAGACAGAGGTCCTCCACCAGCCTGCACCCCGGGAAGAATACCACCCTCCTCACATCACTATTGGCGAGACTGAGCTGAAAGCAGTTCACCATTTCACCTACCTGGGGTGTACCATCACATCAGATGCCAAGATCGACAGGGAAGTGGACAAGGCAAACAGCGCTTTCGGCAGACTCTACAAGAGAGTCTGGAAAAACAGACAGCTGAAGAAGGGTACGAAGATCAGTGTCTACAGAGCCGTCATACTCACCACCCTGCTGTACGGCTCCGAGTCATGGGTAACATACCGTCACCACCTACGACTCCTAGAGCGCTTCCACCAGCGCTGTCTCCGCACCATCCTCAACATCCACTGGAGTGACTACGTCACCAACATTGAGGTTCACGAACAGGCAGAGATCATCATCATTGAGGCCATGCTGCTGAAGTCGCAGCTTCGCTGGGCAGGGCACGTCTCTAGAATGGAGGAACATCGCCTGCCCAAGATAGCCCTGTACGGCGAACTTTCCACAGGCCACCGTGACAGAGGTGCACCTAAGAAACGATACAAAGACTCCCTCAAGAAGTCCCTCGGTGCCTGCCACATTGAACACCGCCAGTGGTCGACACTCGCTGCTGACCGCCAGGCCTGGCGCCACACCGTTCACCAGGCCGTCTTCTCCTTCGAGGACTCCCGTAGGTCTAACCTGAAGGAGAAACGCCGCATGAAGAAGGACCGGGAAGCCTCAGCAGCTGTACCAGACCAGACTTTTGACTGCAGTCGCTGCGGCCGGACATGCCTGTCCCGCATCGGTCTTGTCAGCCACCAGCGCGCCTGCAGTCGACGTGGACAGCCCCTTTCATAATCTTCGTTCGCGAAGCCAAGCCATGAAACTAAAATGACAAACAGGTAAGGGGTAAAAGTAGATTGTGTTCATTGCGAATCACAGACCTACTTTATATGATGATAAGTTTAGCCTGGAGACATGACTGCGTCTGGATATATATATATATATATATATATATATATGTGTGTGTGTGTGTGTGTGTGTGTGTGTGTGTGTGTGTGTGTGTGTGTACATATATGTGTATGTATATATATATATTTATGTATACAGATGTTGTACACCCTAGAAAAGCATAAGAGGGTACACATCTCTATTTCATAGTTATTTTATGTTAGTGCTATTGTAGTGACCTGTTTTAAGGGAGTCACCCCAAAAATTGGTAGTGCCCCCTAGAGTTCAAGCTCGTCCCCCCGCAAGGAGCCGTAAATCGGGGTGGTGTTGATATTGTTTTAATTATCTTTTCTTTTATTTTGATGTTTTATTTTGATGGTTTCTTTTTTAAACAAACCTGATCTAGTTTTTCTGTTTTTATTGTATAATTTTATCTGCCCTTTTTATGTTACGTTTTTTTAGATTCCCATTTTTTATTTCCATTTCATTTTAACGATTATATATTTACTTCTGTGTCTTTTTATACTTTTATTTTGTTAATTTTTAATGAAACATTGTAAGGTCCAGCAAACCATAACATTTTAAAGAATTTGTAGATCAATTTCAATAATAAATTAGAACCAGACACTCGGCAATCGCCTTCGGCGATTGTCTGTTGACAACCAGAAAGAAGGAGAATCAAGGGGGTTTTTCGCTGGTGATCTCTGGGACCGGTCGTTTTTGCAAGGCCCACCGAGTCTCCGCTAGAAAGTTAAGTAGAGTTTTGTTTATGGCCACGGAACATAAGGTCGTCATTATTTAAAAGGGATGTGCTTTGTTTTCTTTAGTTATTACGAGTTTTGTTTTGCTGGACCGTCGTAGGTTTTTTTTTTTATGTTCTTTTATTTCCTTTGCTGTAGTCTTTTGTTCTCTTTTATGTTATTTCATTTCACTGAAGTTCTGTTTCAATTTTAGTTTTTTTTTCGGTTTTATTATCGGTAGTGTTTTATGTTTGCTCATTTAAGTTTATTTTCAATTTTAAGCTTTTACTAATACTTTGTGAATCTTGCTCATTTTAGTTTTAATATTTTTGTCTTTTTTTTTTACATTTTATTTACAATTTGATTTTGGTTCAGTTTTATTTTGTTTTATTGTCTTTTACCACAATTTTAGTAATTCTTGTCCAGTTTTATCAAAATAAATATTGCAAGATTAATCTTGTTTCCTGTGAACCTCCATCCTGCCCACTACTTCAAGACAATAAATTATCTCATTAATACTACTGAATCACGACAGCACATATATTGGTGGCAGCGTGTTGGATTGCAGTGCAGTTGCATAGTTTGGCGGTTCCAGAGATCTTTTATTTATCATCTGACCTTTGCTTATTTTTTTGTTTTGGTTCATTTTTTCTAGATATACCTTTTTCTAATTTGCATGATTATTTAAGTACTGGTTGTATCTGGTTTATGTTTTAATCTTTTGCTATACCTGTATAATTTATTGTGTTGTTTATAGATTGTATTATAAGAACTTTCGACCTGTGATTGTTTTACGGTATGGCTAATTTGATGCAGTGTCCTTTTGAACATTTTACTTAGTGATTATACAGTGGTGTGCTATTTAAAGTGATCAGAAAAACCATTGCCTGATGTAAGAGCTTTAACGGTGTGCCTGCAAGTCTGAAGTTGTATATCATTTAACCGTAAGCACTTTAGCAATTGCTCCGAACTACTCGATACGTGTACTTGACTATAATTAGCAATGGTTGATAAGAAAAAGGGAGTATCGACTCGTAGTAATCAGGGGGAAGATCAACCAGACTCTCAGGACGAAACTCAAATGGCTGCTCAACAGCCAGAGGGACAGTTGCAAGCTATGCTTGAGCAACTAATAAATCAAATGGGCGAATTGCGTGCCGAAGTCCGGGAACTAGGCTATCGGAATAATCAGCTGACGTCAGAATGCGCAACCCTTCGGGAGGTTGTAAATCGGCACATAGACCGAGACCCAGCTCCAAGCATTTTGGGCACTTGCCAGTCTGCAACAGACAATGACTCAGACCATGAAACAAGGCAAGGGAGTGCCCATAGTACTCATACAGTGGTTCAGCCTAGGCAAAGTCGAGTCAACCTGCTGCCTCGTATACTTGATCCTGAGCCACAAACAACACCATTGATGGTGTCTGAACCTCGAGCACGTATTCCTGTGTTTGAAGCGAAAACGCCAGCATCTAATGCCTTGCAAAGGAATAATGAAGTTGATCACTGGATCCGACAGATAGAATTGCAGGTCACTGATAATCACACTAGAATCCGAGCAGCAAGGATCCACTGCAGAGGAGGATGCAGAAAGAGTGATCAACTCCCCACTCTTCGATGGATTTCGGAATGGGTATTATTTGCCCAACGATTACGCCAGAAATTTTGCGGCACAACCACCACCTCGGAATTTCTAAGACAGCTATCAAGTAAGAGACTCCGAGAATCACAAAGCCCACAGGATCTATTGCTAGAGATAGAAAGTGCTGTTCTTTCTGGTTGGAAGGACTGCCTGGGTATGGCAGATCGGCCAGAGGAGCTCGTTAAAAGAACTTTTATTGAGGCCCTTCCATTTTGGTTGCAGGAGAGCATTGCAGGCCAAGAACACGGAACTGTAGATGAGCTTGCAGGCATTGCAACTCGGATTTGGGGCATACGTCAAAGAGCTCGTACGAGGTATGGGTCTAAACAGGGAACACACTTTTCAAGGTCCACTAACCCTGAGCAAGTAATGACCACAGCAGTGGATGACCAGCAGTATTGTGCATTCCATCGTCAACAAGGCCATAGCACTCGTGACTGCCAAGAAAAGCCAAAAGGATATGTCTGCTGGAAATGTGGTCAAACCGGACATAACCGCCAGCATTGTCCCTTTCGAGGAAGTCAGGCCAGACAAGGAGCCCAAACTGAACCTGACAATGCCCAGACAATGGGCTCATCAGGAAATTGTACCGAAACTAGGCAATCAGGCAGGCCCATGATTCAGTTGCGGGTGAATGGTGTGAAACTTAGGTGTTTAATTGATACAGGAAGTGAGGCAACATTACTTAAAGCATCTGTAAAGAAGCATGTTCCAGTGAAACACCATCACCAACCCAACAGGAAGCTGTTGGGTGTGTCAGGAACTAAACTGGACATAGAAGGCGAGTCTGATGTTCGAATATGCTTATCAGATGAAAAGTCATTTGCTCACAGAGTATGCATAGTTGACGGTATCAAGTTTCCTGGTGATATGCTTATCGGTATGGATATCTTAAGACGATCAAACTACACTTTAGTACATAGAAAGTATCCACCTTGTAATTTTCTTTATATAGATGGAGTCAAGTTACCAGTTACCTTTACTGATTGCCCAAGTCTAGGCATAACCGTCTTAAATAAAGCAAAGCCCAAGAATATCAATAAAGCCGATCTGGCCCCAAAAGCTCGATTACGTGCCTCGGTTACCATTAAGCCTAAATCCGGATGCTTTATTCCAGCCAGAGTACCTAACAGGATTGCCCATTCACATGCAATCCTGGTAGAGCCTATCAATGAAATAGTTGTCATGCCAAATACTGTCGTCACTCCAATCAAAAGTACCATACCAATATGGGTTGTTAATCCTGATGATCAACCACTAAAGTTAAAGGGAGGAACCGTGTTGGCTGATCTGACTGATGTTCAATCGTGTAAATCATTTATCATGCCCACCTTATCAGATAAAGCTGTGGAAAATAATGCGTATGGCACTCAAACTATGTCTGACACGTATAGCTCAAATTCTGACTTACCTGCGTCTGGTCCTTCGGGTGCTGACTTACCTGCCTCTGGTCCTTCGGGTGCTGACTTACCTGCGTCTGGTCCTTCGGGTGCTGACTTACCTGCGTCTGGTCCTTCGGGTGCTGACTTACCTGCGTCTGGTCCTTCGGGTGCTGACTTACCTGCGTCTGGTCCTTCGGGTGCTGACTTACCTGCGTCTGGTCCTTCGGGTGCTGACTTACCTGCGTCTGGTCCTTCGGGTGCTGACTTACCTGCGTCTGGTCCTTCGGGTGCTGACTTACCTGCGTCTGGTCCTTCGGGTGCTGACTTGCCTGTATCCAGCCAGTGTGCCAATTTATCCGTTCTTAATGGTATTGCTCTCAGCCACTCTATGGAGTACACAGAAGACTTGGATGTTAACCCACAGTTCGACTTTGAAGATGACGACTTTGACCGGCGCCATGGTCAAATGGATTTTGGGTACACTGCAGATGAGTTTGATGTTTTTCCAGAGTTAACTTTTGATCCCTTACCAGCTGAAGTAACTCTGTCACCTTTATTTGAGGAGAGCTGTCCAGTTTTACCTGAAGTTGTAGCCATGCCTACAGTAGCCACAGTTAAGGAAGTACAGGTTGATGCAGTTACATCCCCAGCACTCACTAACCTGTTGGCCCCTGCAAAAGATGGTCATGAAATTTTCCCATCATTGGATCATCTGAATGAAAATGAGAAGACAAACATTCAGAACCTTTTTCAAAAGTTCCCCAGTTTGTTCAGTATAGACACCATGGATATAGGTACTATTCCCAATGTTACGCACCAAATACCAACAGGAGATGCCAAACCAACTGTTACCAGACAATGGAGATTACCACATATGGCACGCATTACAATTCGGGAGCAGTGTGATGCTATGGCTAGAGGCAGGTGTTATTGAGCCTTCAACTAGCCCTTGGCTTTCCCCTGTTGTTCTTGTGAGGAAGAAGAATGGGCGCTGTACGATTCTGTGTAGACTTCCGCACTATCAATGCCCTTACAACATCTGACTCATACCCATTACCACAAATCCAACAGGTAATTGATGACCTCCACCAAAGCTGTGTTTTTTCGTCCTTGGATGCCCGCTCTGCCTATTGGGCTGTTCCAGTTGAACCTGCAGATAGCCAAAGACAGCCTTCAGTGATGGAGCTCGTGTCTGGCAATTCAAAAGGATGCCATATGGTTTGAAAACAGCTCCTCAAACGTTCCAAAGAATCGTCAATCTCATACTGTCATCTGTGTTAGGTCGTCACACAGCTGCATACCTTGATGATGTAGTCATCTTTAGCCGAAGTATGGCAGAACATTTGAACCATCTTGAAGAGACATTATCTCTGTTACACCAGGCAGGGCTACGCTTAAACCCAACTAAGTGTGAGATTGCTGTTAGGAAGTTCAAATTTCTGGGATTTGAGGTGTCGGCAGAGGGGATTCTTCCTGATCCAGAGAAGGTACATGCCATAACAGAGATGACATACCCAAAGGATGTCCGAGGCGTTAGGAGGTTTCTTGGTGCTGCACATTACTAATTTTGCTAAAATGGCTGCACCATTAACAGCTCTAACAAGAAAAAATGCAAGTTTACATGGACAGATGAATGCCAGAAAGCCTTTGAGAATCTTAAAGCAGCTTTGATATCCGCTCCTGCTTTAAGAAACCCAGATTACGAGCTACCATTTGAAGTTCATTGTGATGCCTAAAGATTGCCATTGGTGCTTGCCTCTTGCAACGAGATTCTAATGGTATACCACATGCCATAGCATATTTTTCTAGGAAAAGAATAGTCCAGAAACACGGTATAGTGCAACCGATAGTGAGGCCCTGGCGGTTGTTGAATCAGTTAGAGCATTTGATCCTTACATTTATGGTAGGAAATTTACTGTCTACACAGATCACCGGCCCTTGGTCTACGTCTTTACCAGAAAAACAAAGAGTCCCAGAATGTCTCGCTGGTGTATTGATCTCCAGCACTATAATTTTGAGATCGTCTACAAGCAGGGAGCATCACATTATATTCCAGATATGATATCACGAGCTTCTGCAGCTGCTGTAACTGCTACAGAAGCTTTAGAAGACAATGATCCAATTGTCTTACGCAACGAACAGATGAAAGATCCTACCTGGGCACAGACTATTGAATACCTGGAGGGTGGAACCCTCCCAGTTGCAAAGTTGCCAACTTCTGTGGCTGAATTTGAAGTTGCAAATGGTGTTCTATATCATTTGCAAAACACTAATGACCGCATCCTTCGTCAGGTTGTTGTGCCTCGTCAGTTGAGGGATTCTGCACTGAGACTATCCCATGCTTCTCCCCTCTCGGCTCATCCTGGAATCTTTAGAACATATAATAAGGCAAAATCTATGTTTTTCTTTCCGAACATGCTGTCATATACAAAGCGGTTTGTAAAAACATGTCCAGACTGCCAAAGAAAGAAAGGTCATTCTACAAAGAATGCCCCATTAGCTTCAGCTCCGGAAGTTAGCCGCCCCCTTGAAAGAGTCTCGGCTGATTTGATTAAATTACCTCAAACAGAGAAAGGCAACCTTTATGCTCTTGTTTTGGTTGACCACTTATCTCGCTATGTAGAGTTAGTACCGCTTCCAGACAAGAGGGCTGAAACTATTGCTACTGCAATAATTGATAACTTTATTACAGTCTATGGACCACCGATGGAGTTGCAGACAGATGGTGGGGCAGAGTTCAACAATAACCTTCTGGCTGCTGTTTGCACTGAATTACAGATGAAATTCAAACTAACTCTCCCATATCATCCTCAAGCTAATGGCATAGTAGAGAGAACTAATAGGGTAGTTAAAGAAGCATTAACTGCCCTTTGTGGACATGCAGCATACTACTGGGATGAGGCTCTTCCGCAGGTGAGGTTCGCTCTAAACACCTCCATTCACAGGTCAGTCATGGACCAACCCTTACATTTATTTCAAGGCCACCCAGTTGACATGCCCATTGGTTTAACAATGAAACCTGTCTATGATGAAGCTAGCCCAGATGTCTTACGGCATAGGCTACAACTGGCTTGGGGTGCAGCTCAGGAAGCATGCAAAAAAGCTAGGATTGGATGGACTAGGGATTATGACCGAAAAATAAGAAGACATTTGTCCCTGAAGGAAGGCTCTTTGGTTCTGACAAAAGTTCATCGGCGCGCCAACACCTTGTCACCCCGTTGGGAAGGTCCGGCTAGAGTGCTTAAGAAACTGGGACCTGTTGTGTTTCTGGTTAGAAATATTTACGGTGAAGCTCACGAGCGTAGGGTTCATGTGAATTATTTGAAGCCCTATTATCCCGTGGAGGAGCTACATCTGCCCCATCAGTTGGCAGACCCTGAGGCAGATTACCTTGAAGCTAATGATCCCCTTGATGTTGCCTTACTTGCAGCATGCTCAGCTGAACATGGAGTGCAGCGTACTATGTTGACAGGTGGAGAAAGTGAGACATCGAAAGTGTGGACTCGGAAAGAGAACGATCAAGCCAAGTGTTAATACAAGTGTTTGGTAAGAGTGAACTAAAATGTGTCATTTTCCCCCCACTTTCAGATAGTGCTTTGTGCTGTGCTGTGCCGTGCCGAGTTACCTGTTATGGTATTCTTATAAAATGTGTAAAAATATTGTTCTTTTATGTACTGTTTTAGTTCATGTTCTTTTATGTACTGTTTTAGTTCATGTTCTTTTATGTACTGTTTTAGTTCATGTTCTTTTATGTACTGTTTTAGTTCATGTTCTTTTATGTATTGTTTTAGTTCATGTTCTTTTATGTATTGTTTTAGTTCATAATGTGTTTTGTTCAGTGTTTAAGTTCTTTAATCCAATTATGTGTTTTGTGTTTCATGATGCTTTAGTTTTTATTTACTTGGGTTTTCTTTTCTTTCATTTTTTTCGTATTGATGCTTTGAATCAACTTTTATTCCCTCCTCTTCCTTTCCTTGATGTGTAAAGTGCGGTTTAGTTTGGATGCCTTGTGCTGTGTGTTATTGTGAATGGGATTTGTATGTTGTGTGCATGCATAAGTCTTTTTTATACTTTCAGGTTGCCGATCCAGCAGAACACCTCCAATAACTATGAACACTGCATGTCCACTTTAATTAATTATAACCAGTTTCTTGTGTCCCTAAACTGCACTCTACTTTTCAGGTTTTGTCTGTCAGCCCTGTCCTGTTCTGTCCTGTCCTGTCCTGTCTTTTGTGTTACGTGTGTTTTGGACCTGTGTTGACTTAGTCCTCCGCTGCCAAGCGTTATCCTTATGTACCGCGTTCTCCCGCTAAGGGACCTGTAAGCTATTAAAGGGTGGGCTTTGATTAACATGGGAAGTAGCTGTTACAGGTAGATTTCCCTCGTAACTCGCGTTAAGTGGCAGCTTCGGACTCCATTCCCAGGGGGTGGTTGTAGTGACCTGTTTTAAGGGAGTCACCCCAAAAATTGGTAGTGCCCCCTAGAGTTCAAGCTCGTCCCCCCGCAAGGAGCCGTAAATCGGGGTGGTGTTGATATTGTTTTAATTATCTTTTCTTTTATTTTGATGTTTTATTTTGATGGTTTCTTTTTAAAACAACCTGATCTAGTTTTTCTGTTTTTATTGTATAATTTTATCTGCCCTTTTTATGTTACGTTTATTTAGATTCCCATTTTTTATTTCCATTTCATTTTAACGATTATATATTTACTTCTGTGTCTTTTTATACTTTTATTTTGTTAATTTTTAATGAAACATTGTAAGGTCCAGCAAACCATAACATTTTAAAGAATTTGTAGATCAATTTCAATAATAAATTAGAACCAGACACTCGGCAATCGCCTTCGGCGATTGTCTGTTGACAACCAGAAAGAAGGAGAATCAAGGGGGTTTTTCGCTGGTGATCTCTGGGACCGGTCGTTTTTGCAAGGCCCACCGAGTCTCCGCTAGAAAGTTAAGTAGAGTTTTGTTTATGGCCACGGAACATAAGGTCGTCATTATTTAAAAGGGATGTGCTTTGTTTTCTTTAGTTATTACGAGTTTTGTTTTGCTGGACCGTCGTAGGTTTTTTTTTTTATGTTCTTTTATTTCCTTTGCTGTAGTCTTTTGTTCTCTTTTATGTTATTTCATTTCACTGAAGTTCTGTTTCAATTTTAGTTTTTTTTTCGGTTTTATTATCGGTAGTGTTTTATGTTTGCTCATTTAAGTTTATTTTCAATTTTAAGCTTTTACTAATACTTTGTGAATCTTGCTCATTTTAGTTTTAATATTTTTGTCTTTTTTTTTTACATTTTATTTACAATTTGATTTTGGTTCAGTTTTATTTTGTTTTATTGTCTTTTACCACAATTTTAGTAATTCTTGTCCAGTTTTAATCAAAAAATATTGCAAGATTAATCTTGTTTCTGTGAACCTCCATCCTGCCCACTACTTCAAGACAATAATTATCTCATTAATACTACTGAATCACGACAGCACATATATTGGTGGCAGCGTGTTGAATTGCAGTGCATTTCTATTTTTTGATATACCTTTTTCTAATTTGCATGATTATTTAAGTACTGGTTGTATCTGGTTTATGTTTTAATCTTTTGCTATACCTGTATAATTTATTGTGTTGTTTATAGATTGTATTATAAGAACTTTCGACCTGTGATTGTTTTACGGTATGGCTAATTTGATGCAGTGTCCTTTTGAACATTTTACTTAGTGATTATACAGTGGTGTGCTATTTAAAGTGATCAGAAAAACCATTGCCTGATGTAAGAGCTTTAACGGTGTGCCTGCAAGTCTGAAGTTGTATATCATTTAACCGTAAGCACTTTAGCAATTGCTCCGAACTACTCGATACGTGTACTTGACTATAATTAGCAATGGTTGATAAGAAAAAGGGAGTATCGACTCGTAGTAATCAGGGGGAAGATCAACCAGACTCTCAGGACGAAACTCAAATGGCTGCTCAACAGCCAGAGGGACAGTTGCAAGCTATGCTTGAGCAACTAATAAATCAAATGGGCGAATTGCGTGCCGAAGTCCGGGAACTAGGCTATCGGAATAATCAGCTGACGTCAGAATGCGCAACCCTTCGGGAGGTTGTAAATCGGCACATAGACCGAGACCCAGCTCCAAGCATTTCGGGCACTTGCCATTCTGCAACAGACAATGACTCAGACCATGAAACAAGGCAAGGGAGTGCCCATAGTACTCATACAGTGGTTCAGCCTAGGCAAAGTCGAGTCAACCTGCTGCCTCGTATACTTGATCCTGAGCCACAAACAACACCATTGATGGTGTCTGAACCTCGAGCACGTATTCCTGTGTTTGAAGCGAAAACGCCAGCATCTAATGCCTTGCAAAGGAATAATGAAGTTGATCACTGGATCCGACAGATAGAATTGCAGGTCACTGATAATCACACTAGAATCCGAGCAGCAAGGATCCACTGCAGAGGAGATGCAGAAAGAGTGATCAACTCCCCACTCTTCGATGGGATTTCAGAATGGGTATTATTTGCCCAACGATTACGCCAGAAATTTTGCGGCACAACCACCACTCGAATTTCTAAGACAGCTATCAAGTAATGAGGGACTCCGAGAATCACAAAGTCCCACAGGATCTATTGCTAGAAGATAGCAAAGTGCGGTTCTTTCTGGTTGAAGGACTGCCTGGGTATGGCAGATCGGCAAGGAGGAGCTCGTTAAACAGAACTTTTATTGAGGGCCCTTCTTTTGGTTGCAGGAGAGCATTGCAGGCCAAGAAACACGGAACTGTAGATGAGCTGGCAGCATTGCAACCGGATTGGGGCATACGTCAAAGAGTCGTACGCGGTATGGGTCTAACAGGGAACACACTTTTCAAGGTCCACTAACCCTGAGCAAGTAATGACACAGCAGTGGCGCATGACCAGCAGTATTGTGCATTACATCGTCAACAAGGCCATAGCACTCGTGACTCGCAAGAAAAGCCAAAAGGATATGTCCTGCTGGAATGTGGTCAAAACCGGACATAACCGCAGCATTGTCCCTTTCGAGGGAAGTCAGGCCAGACTAAGGAAGCCCAAACTGAACCTGACATGCCCCAGACAATGGGCTCATCAGGAAATTGTACCGAAAAATAGGCACATCAAGGCAGGCCATGATCCGTGCGGGTGAATGGTTGTGAAACTTAGGTGTTTAATTGATACAGGAAGTGACGGCAACATACTTAAAGCATCTGTAAAGAAGCATGTTCCAAGTGAAACCCATCACCAAACAAACAGGAAGCTGTTGGTGTGTAAGGAACTAAACTGGACCTAGAAGGCGAGTATGATGTCGAATATGCTTATCAGATGAAAAGTCATTTGCTCACAGAGTATGATAGTTGACGGTATCAGTTCCTGGTTGATATGCTTATCGGTTGGATATCACGACGATCAACTACACTTTAGTACATAGAAAGTATCACCTTGTAATTTTCTTTATATAGATGGAGTCAAGTACCAGTACCTTTTACCTGATCCCAAGTCTAGGCATTAACCGTCTTTAAATAAAGCAAAGCCCAGGAATATCAATAAAGCCGATCTGGCCCCCAAAGCTCGATACGTGCATTCGGTTACCTATTAAGCCTAAACCGGATGCTTTATTCAGCCAGAAGTACCTAACAGGATTGCCCATTCACATGCAATCTGGTAGAGCCTATCAATGAAATAGTTGTTCATGCCAGATACTGTCGTACACACTCAATCAAAAGTACCATACCATATGGGTTTTTTATCCTGAGTGATCACACCAATAAAGTTAAGGGAGGAACCCGTGTTGGCTGATCTGACTGATGTTCAATCGTGTAAATAATTTAATATGCCCACCGTATCAGATAAAGATGTGGAAAATATGGTCATGGCACTCAAAACGTATATGTCTGACACGTATAGCTCAAAATTCTGACTTACTGCGTCTATGGTCCTTCGGGTGCTGACTTAACTGCGTTCTGGTCCTTCGTTTGTGCTGACTTACCGCGTCTGGTCCTTCGGGTGCTGACTTACTGCGTATGGTCCTTGGGGGTGCTCTGAATGTTTTACCCGCGTCTGGTCCTTCGGCTGGTGCTGACTTACCTGCTCTGGGTTTCGGAGTGCTGATTTACCTGCGTTGGTCCTTCGGGTGCTCTGATTACCTGTGGCCTTCGGGTGCTGACTTACCTGCGTTGCCGTCCTTCGGGTGCTGACTTGCTGTATCCAGCCAGTGTGCCAATTATCCGTTCTAATGGTATGTCTGCAGCCACTCTATGGAGTACACAGAAGACTTGGAGGTTTAACCCACAGTTCGACTTTGAAGATGACGACTTTGACCGGCCGCCATGGCAAATGGAGTTTTTGGGTACACTGCAGATGATTTTGATGTTTTGCCAGAGTTAACTTTGATTCCCTTACCAGCTGAAAGTAAACTCTGTCCCTTTATTTGAGGAAGAGCGTCCAGTTTTTACCTGAAGTTGTAGCCAGCCTACAGAGCCACAGTTTAAGGAGTACAGGTTGATGCAGTTACATCCCAGCACTCACTGACCTGTTGGCCCCTGCAAAAGATGGTCATGAAATTTTCCATCATTGGATCATCTGAATGAAAAAATGAGAAGACAAACATTTCAGAACCTTTTTCACAAAAGTTCCCAGTTGTTCAGTATAGACACCATGGATATAGGTACTATTACCATGTTACGCACAAATACCAAACAGGAGATCGCCAAACCAAACTGGTACCAGACAATGGAGATTACCACATATGGCACGCATTACAATTCGGAGCAGTGTTATGTATGGCCTAGAGCAGGTGTTATTGAGCCTTCAACTAGCCCTTGGCTTTCCCCTGTTGTTCTTGTGAGGAAGAAGAATGGCGCTGTACGATTCTGTGTAGACTCCGCACTATCAATGCCCTTACAAACATCGACTCATACCATTACCACAAATCCAAACAGGTAATTGATGACCTCACCAAAAGCTGTGGTTTTTCGTCCTTTGGATGCCCGCTCTCGCCTATTGGGGTTCAGTATTGAACCTGCAAGGATAGGCCAAAGACAGCTCAGTGATGGAGCTCCGTGTTCTGGCAATTCAACAGGATCCATATCGGTTTGAAAACAGCTCCTCAAACGTTCCAAAGAATCGTCAATCTTCATACTGTCATCTGTGTTAGGTCGTCACCCAGCTGCATACCTTGAGATGTAGTTATCTTAGCCGAAGTATGGCAGAAGCATCTGAACCATCTTGAAGAGAACATTATCTCTGTTACACCAGCAGGGCTACGCTTAAACCCAACTAAGGTGAGATTGCTGTTAGGAAGTTCTCAAATTTCGGATGTGAGGGTGCGGCAGAGGGGATTTTCCTGATCCAAGAGAAGGTAATGCCATACAGAGAGGACATACCAAAAGGATGTCCAGAGGCTATTAGGAGGGTTTCTGGTGCTGCAGGATTTTCCGACGACACATTGCAATTTTAGCTAAAATGGCTGCACCCATTAACAGCTCTAACAAGAAAAAATGCAAGTTTAATGGACAGATGAATGACAGAAAAGCCTTTGAGAATCTTAAAGCAGCTTTTATATCCGCTCTGTTTAGAACCCGATATACGAGCTACCATTTGGAAGTCATTGTGATTGCCTCAAAGAATTGCCAATTGGTGCTTGCTCTCTTGCAACGAGATCTAATGGGTATACACATGCCATAGCATATTTTTTAAGAAAAAGAATAGTCCAGAAACACGGATATAGTGCAACCGATAAGTGAGGCCCTGGCGGTTGTTGAATCAGGTTAGAGCATTGATCCTACCATATGGTAGAAATTTACTGTCTACACAGATCACCGGCCTTGGTCT
Organism: Penaeus monodon; assembly: GCF_015228065.2. Lineage (NCBI taxonomy): Eukaryota > Metazoa > Arthropoda > Malacostraca > Decapoda > Penaeidae > Penaeus > Penaeus monodon. The sequence goes on along the minus strand of NC_051395.1, from coordinate 15,658,974 downwards.
ACGTCTTTACCAGAAAAACAAAGAGTCAGAAAGGTCTCGCTCGGTGTATTGATCTCCAGCACTTAATTTTGAGATCGTCTACAAGCAAGGGAGCATCACATTATATTCCAGATATGATATCACGAGCCTCTGCAGTGCTGTAACTGCACAGAAGCTTTAGCAAGACAATGATCCACTTGTCTACGCACACGAACAGATGAAAAGATCCTACCTGGCACAGACATTGGAATACCTGGAGGGTGGAACCCTACAGTTGCCAAAAGTTGCCAACTTCTGTGGCTGAATTTGAAGTTGCAAATGGTGTTCCTATATCATGTGCAAAAACACTAATGATCCGCATCCTTCGTCAGGTTGTTGATGCCTCGTCAGTTGAGGGATTCTCCCTGAGGACTATGCCCATGCTTCTCCCCTCTCGGCTCATCCTGGAATCTTTTAGGAAACAATAAATAAGGCCAAAATCTATGTTTTTCTTTCCGACCTGCTGTTAATATACAAAGCGGCTTTGTTTAACAACATGTCCAGACTGCCAAATAAAGAAAGCGTCATCTAAAAAGAATGCCCATTAGCTTCAGCTCCGGAAAGTAGCCGCCCCCTTGAAAGAGTCTCGGCTGATTTGATTAAATTACCTCAAAACAGAGAAAGGCAAACCTTTATGATCTTGTTTTGGTTGACCACTTATCCGCTATGTAGAGTTCGTACCGCTTTCTTCCAGACAGAGGGCTGAAAACTATTGCTACTGCAATAATGATAACTTTATTACAGTCTTATGGACCACGAGGAGTTGCAGGACAGATGGTGGGGCAGACCAGTAGAGTTCAAACAATAACCTTCTGGCTGCTGGTTGCACTGAATTACAGATGAAATTCAAACTAAAATCCCCATATCTCCTCAAGCTAAATGCATAGTAGAGAGAACTAATAGGGTAGTTAAAGAAGCATTAACTGCCCTTTGTAGGCCATGCAGCATACTATGGGATGAGGCTCGTCCGCAGGTGAGGTTCGCTCCTCTAAACACCTCCATTCCACAGGTCAGTCATGGAGACCAACCCTTACATTTATTTCAAGGAACCGGTGACATGCCATTGGTTTAAACAATGAAACCTAGCTATGATGAAGCTAGCTCAGATGTATTACGCATTAGGCTACAACTGGCTTGGGGTGAGCTCAGGAAGCATGCAAAAAAAGCTAGGATTGGGGACTAGATTTATTATGCCCGAAAAATAGAAGACATTTGTCCCTGAAGGAAGGCTCTTTGTCTGAAAAAGTTCAATCGGCGCTGCCAACACATTGGTCACCCCGTTGGGAAGGTCCGGCTAGAGGTTAAGAAACTGGGGAACCTGTGTGTTTCTGGTTAGAAATATTACGGTGAAAAGCTCACGAGCGTAGGGTCATGTGAATTATTTGAGACCCTATTATCCGTGGAGGAGCTACATCTGCCCCATCAGTTGGCCAGACCCTGCGGAGGATACTGAAAGCTAATGACCCTTGATGTTGCCTTACTTGCAGCTTGCTCAGCTGAAACATGGAGTGCAGCGTACTATGTGACAGGTGAGGAAATGAGACATCGAAAGTGGTGGACTCGGGAAACCGAGATACGATCAAGCCAAGTGTTAATACAAGTGTTTGGTAAGAGTGAACTAAAATGTGTAATTTTCCACCCACTTTGAGAAGTGCTTTTGTGCTGTGCTGTGCCCGTGCCGAGTTAACTGTTATGGTATTCTTATTAAAATGTGTAAAAATATTGTTTCTTTTATGTATGTTCTAGTTCATGTTCTTTTATGTACTGTTTTAGTTCATGTTCTGTTATGTATTTGTTTTAGTTCGTTTTATTTTATGTAGTGTTTGAGGAGCGTGTCTTTTATGTATTGTTTTAGGTTTCCCAATGGTTTTGCTTTTATTGTATGTTTAGTTCATACAGGGTTTTGTTCAGTGTTTAAGTTCTTTAATCCAATTATGTGTTTTGGTTTCATGATGCTAGTTTTTATTACTGGGTTTTCTTTTCTTCATTTTTTTCGTATTGATGCTTTGAATCAACTTTTCTCCCTGATCTTCCTTTCCTTGATGTGTAAAGTGCGGTTTAGTTTGGATGCCTTGTGCGTGTGTTATTGGAATCGGGGATTTGTATGTGTGTGCATGCATAAGTCTTTTTACTTCAGGTTGCCGGATCCAGCAGAACACCTCAATAACTTATGAACACGGACATGTCCACTCTTAATTACTTATAACCAGTTTTTGTGTCCCTAAATGCACTCTACTTTTTCAGAGTTTTTGTCTGTCAGCCCTGTCCTGTCTGCTGTCCTGTCCATGTCTTTTGTGTTACGGTGTTTGGACCTGTGTTGACTTAGTCCTCCGCTGCCAAGCGTGTACCTTATGTACCGCGTTCTCCCGCTAAGGGAACCTCGTAAGCGTTAAAGGGTGGCTTTGATTAACATGGGACAGTAGCTGTACAGGCAGATTTCCCCTCGTAACTGCGTAAGTGCAGCTTCGGACTCCAATTCCAGGGGGTGGTTGTAGTGACTGTTAAGGGAGTACCCAAAAAATTGGTAGTGCCCCTAGAGTTCAAAGCTCGTCCCCCCGCCAAGGAGCCGTAACTCCGGGGTGTGGTGATATTGTTTAATATCTTTTTTTATTTGATGTTTTATTTTGATGGTTGTCGTTTTTAAACAAACCCTGATCTAGTTTTTCTGTTTTTTATGTATCATTTATCTGACATTTTTAGATCTACGTTATTTAGATTCCCATTTTTATTCCAATTTTCATTTTAACGATATAGATTTATTCTGTGTCTTTTTATACTTTTATTTTGTTAATGCTTTAATGAAACATGTAGTGTAGGTCCAGCAAACCATAAACATTTTAAAGAATTTGTAGATCAATTTCAATAATAGATTAAGAACCAGACACTCGGCAATCAGCCTTCGGCGATTGTCTGTGAAAACAGGAAAGAAGAAGAATCAAGGGGTTTTTCGCTGGTGATCTCTGGGTGACCGGTCGTTTTGCAAGGCCCACCGAGTATCGCTAGGAAAGTTAAGTAGAGTTTTTGTTTATGGCCACGGACTAGGTCGTCATTATTTAAAAGGGGATGTGCTTTGTGTCTGTAGGTATTACGAGTTTTGTTTGCGGACCGTCGTAGGTTTTTGTTTTTTATGTTCTTTATTTCCTTTGCTGTCGTCTTTTGTTCCTTATGTTATTTCATTTCACTGAAGTTCTGTTTCAATTTTAGTTTTTTTTTCGGTTTTATTATCGGTAGTGTTTTATGTTTGCTCATTTAAGTTTATTTTCAATTTTAAGCTTTTACTAATACTTTGTGAATCTTGCTCATTTTAGTTTTAATATTTTTGTCTTTTTTTTTTACATTTTATTTACAATTTGATTTTGGTTCAGTTTTATTTTGTTTTATTGTCTTTTACCACAATTTTAGTAATTCTTGTCCAGTTTTATCAAAATAAATATTGCAAGATTAATCTTGTTTCCTGTGAACCTCCATCCTGCCCACTACTTCAAGACAATAAATTATCTCATTAATACTACTGAATCACGACACTATCACAATGAACAAGAACTTACTGTTTATAGCTAAATGTAGTAACAATATATATACATATATATATATATATATATATATATATATATATATATATATATGTACATATATATGTATTGCATATCCGTGTGTGTGTGAGTGTGTGTGCATGTGTGTGTGTGTGTGTGTGTGTGTGTGTGTGTGTGTGTGTGTGTGTGTGTCTGTGTGTGTGTGTGTGTCTGTGTGTGTGTGTGCAGATATACAATATATGTATATATATATATATATATATATATATATTGTTGCTGTCAGTTCCTATTCATTGTGATATCACTAAAATAAGGTAAGTATGAAATAGATGAGTATACCTTCATATCGTTTTCTAATGTGTACGACATCTTTAAGAAATTTGCTTAATCAACCTTCTGCAAGTACTAGAAACCATTTTTGCTAATCAGAAAAGCCAAGTAAGGTGTCTGATCTAATATATTGAAGTATATCTATGAAATCTGGTGGTATATTCTTATATTAGCATAAGTAATGACATGTGACTGATTGATTATTTAAACTTATCTGCTACGTCAACACTGTTGAAATGTTCAAATATTTAAAGCTCTAAAACTTTATAAAAAAAAAAAGTCTCATAAATAAATATAAATAACAATAAATATTATGTTAAAAATCAAAGTACAGATATACTGCTATGAATGTGTAATATATATATATATATATATATATATATATATATATATATATATATATATATATATATATATATATATATATATATATATATATTTTTTTTTTTTTTTTATTAGTGTCCCTTAGGAAACTAATATGACCTTCTATGTCACAATCCTCCCCTAATACATTTTTCCGTGTTTATGGGGGAGACAAGTACGTCCTTCTTTGGTCTGAGAATGTTGCACATCTTTCTACATGTGCAACCGTTAATGGCTATTCTTTAGGCTGGTTAGAATCCATACTGTCAGAAATGCGAGTTGTGATGACTTTTGCGAACAGTTTGTAAGTAATAGAAAGGAGGCTTACTGGTCGGCAGGGTTTTTTTTAGATCCTTTCTATCCGCTTTTTTATGTATCAAAATAATTGTAGCATTTTTCCAGTCTTTTAAAAAAATTTCCATTGAGAAGGCATTTGTTAAAAGATTGGCTAGTTTCACTGTTACAATTTTTTCTGCATCTATTATAAGGTCTATACTAATTCCGTCTTCCCCTGGCGTTTTCCATCTCCTCATGCCTTTAAGCGCTCTTTTTATATCTTTTGTGATGCTAGGTCTCTAGTTTCCGCGTTCGCTCCTATCCATGGCTGTTCATTTGAGTTATATAGATCCCTGTAAAAGTTGTCCACTACATTTATGATTTCATTCTTATTATATATCACTTTTCCATCTCGTTTCTTTACTGTATAAATTGATTTCTCCCTATGCCGTCTCCTTTTAACTGTTTTCATGCTAGTACCTGAGATCACTGTTTCATTTATCATATGTGTATTGAATTTCTGTACATATTCTCTCTTCTTTTTATTTAAAGTCTTTGTTAGTTCAGCTAATTCTATTTTGTCCCTGTTTGACGATACTTTCATCACCCAACGTTTTTGCAAAAGCTCTTTAGTTTCTACCGAGAACTTGCTGGAGCTTTGCTTGACGTTCTTACTGCCTTCTTCAAGTGCTGCTTCCTTTAGTATGTCATTTGTTAAAATTGGCTGCGGTTTTCGTATGGGTTTACTCATTTCCCTTCTGAGGGGTAATTTAATTTGGCCTCTGACCATTCTATGGTCGCTGCCAAGATTTACTTGGCAAGATTTTCTGTTCTTCGCATAGTCTTCTAACCTAACAGAGTCCTACACTATCCCATTCAATGAAAGAGAGTTCCTCAAGTAATACTAGTAAATCGGATTCAGTTCTCATTGTCCTTTTATGTGCAAAGGTTCATCAGCGTGGGGCGGCCTGTTTTTAGCCGATGATATTTAGCACCCTCTGCTGCAGAGCGATCCTGATCGCCGCCGTAACCAGGGGCTCCTCCTTCAGGAAATGAGGGCCATTGCTCTGTTTGTGCAATCATGGTTTCTGATTGAGAGGTAGACAGCCGAGTTACCCCCCCACCTACTGGCTTCGGTGTATCTTCGTGGGAGGGGGAGTATTTAGCCGGGATGCCACTGATAAGCCTCTCCAGTAGGGTTGGCCCTGTCGAGTGTGGACTTATGAGCAGCCAGGCATGGGTCTGCTCACTACGTGAGCATGGGTTTGAGTACCAGAAGTGTATATATCTGTGGTTATATTTTATACACTGATTTTATTTATGCGTATGGACACCTAGTGCAGACAGTTCTTCACCCGCAAATGCCCAAAGTACTACGAATATGTTCATTTTCGTCCACATGCACATGCAAGCATACTCCTACATTACATACTCCTACATTATACACAACTACACA
>NC_051395.1:15645498-15650498 GCF_015228065.2 Penaeus monodon | reverse complement strand
CGCAGAGGATATCTTAAATAATTTCTGTACCAGAACACCGATACATATGAAGACTATTTATTTCTCTCAGCTCCAATGATTTTAATATAGAAAGTGCACTATCTCTATTGTCCTATTTACCCAATTCATTTAGCAGTTATAATTTCCTTCCTTTGGTGCGGTTTCATCGACAGCTCCTCAGACAGTGTTGCAGTATGTAAGTGTGGGTAAATTAATAAAAAATAGAAGCATTTGCTTCATTCATAGTGAGAAAATCACGAGTATGGTACAGGATACCACACTGTTGTTGTCATTGTTCATATAACTTTTCCACGAGAGTTTATCTTCAATCATTACTCAAAGAAATTTAGTTTCGGTTTTCTTTAACAAAGGTTTACGTTTTAATATTACCGGAAGAAGAGTAAGGCGAAGTGTCTTATTAAGAGTAAATATAACAATGTAAGATTTAACAACATTTAGCATCAGTTTGTTTGAAGCCATCCAGAGGTGACTGCCATCAAGATAGATAATGAATTTCACAAAATTTTCACAAAAGCCTTGATGTAAATCAGAGAAAGAAGTGGTCCTAACAGTGAACCTTGAGGTACACCATGAGATAATGGAAGGCAATCTGAGTTGGAGTCATTGTATAAAACAAATTGATTTCTATTTGCCAGATATGAATGAAACAAGCGGTTAGCAGAGTCGATTACCCATATCAAAAGCCTTAGATATATCTAGACATATAGCAATAGTGATTTGTTATTATCAGAAGCCTTGCAGATGTGGTTTGTAAGACATAACCATTCCTGTAGATTTATTCCTTGCAAATCTAAATTGGCAAACTGACAGAATACTGTTGCCTGTGAGATAATTTCCCAATCTAATATAGATTTTTTCCTCCACTTTTAGAATTGATACTGGTCTATAGTTGTTGATGTTGGTTTGCAACCTGATTTGTGAACTGGAGTTATCTATGCTGTCTTGTGTTTATCTGGGTATATACCCGTCGCAAGTGAAGTGTTGCACAAGTGGAGCAAGACACGGGAAATGTTTTCAAAGTAGAATTATTTATTGGTGCTGTGATGCCATCATAACCTGGTGAAGAGTTGTTCAGTTGATTCACTACTTCAGAGAGTTTGGATTCGGTTACATGATTTAAGGATAGATTAATGTTGTGCGAAGGCCCCATGAAATTCGTGAAACTATGGAATGGGTTAGTGACATTGTTAATTAAGTTATGTACTACATTAACGAAATAGTTATTGATTCAGTGATTGATCTGCCTCTACTGCTGTCGTTTAAGTCTGAGATGTATTATTTCGCTTTAGAATTGAAGTAATGACCTCCCATGTGTTCCTGCACTTATTTGAGTTAGCATTTAGTTTTTCTGTATAGTATTTGCAGAATGCTGAGCGAATCACCTTGGTGAGATGATTACATGCTCACCATAACTGATCTCCATAGGTAATCGGTCATTTTGCATATAGGTGCTGAAGCCTGTTCTTCTCACTTATAAAAAACTTTTATATCTGTAGTTATGAAAGGTTTGTCATATGATTCGATTGTGATTAATTTACATTTTACAGGAAAATTCTTATACCCACTAGAAAAAAATAATGACAGTTCGTTGGAAGAGTAAACTAAATCCAAACATACATCAGCTATGAATCCCTAAACAAGTCAGTTTAGTAGTCGCTAAATTTTCTGTAGGTTACTTTTATTTCCTTTCTTGTTTCCCAAGAGATGGTTGTGTGGATGATATGCTACTTGGTTGGATAGTTGGTCCAAATGAGATCTATCAGAGAGGCTGACGTGGTATATAAAAATTATTTTGAATTGAATAAGGCTATGAAGTCTTGAGCATTAGCACCTGATGCGTTCTTGATGTTGTTCTACATTAAAATTACCTGTAATAATAGCGTTTGCTTTCTTCATTAATTACTTTTATTATGTCTTTCATTCTATCAAGGATATGGCTGAAATTTGTGTGAGGTCGTCTGTAAAACATGCCGACCACCAGATCTATATGTTGGTTTTTTATTTCAATAAAATGAGTTCCCATACAATGCTCAGCAATAACTAACTTCCCGTACAAGGCCAACCCCCAATTTGGCGGGAAAAGGTGTTAGTGTAGGCACTGTAATTAGGTGCACTGAAGAGATGTTGTATATCTGCAGTTATATCAAAAGAATATCAAAATAGAAGTTCAGTGGATGTAAGCACTGGTCTATAAATGTATCGAAATGGAGAGGGATGCTGTTGATAGTTAAATCTATAACTGAGATCACATCTTCAGACGGTCGGAGGGCATTGCCGAGCTAAGAATCAATAAAATAATATTTGCTGTAAGTTTGATTTGTGACAGAGGTACTAGGTGGAAAATTGTAGTAATGTACTTTTTCCAAGTTATCCAAAGATGTTACATCATAATGTAGAGTTTTGCACAACGCGAAAACACTGATATTATTGAACGGTAATATGAAGATATACATCACAAATTGGAAACTATGATAATATATAGTTAAGTAACCTTACAATGATGAATGGTAAACCTGCGTCTATTTCTTCACACGCTGCGTCGGCGACACTACCTGGCATCCCCTTTGAGGAAACTCTTGCACTGATGGGTTTGAGGGGGGATGGAGACAGGGGGTTTGCAACAACGACACTCGAGGACTCCGGAACACCGTTCACATCCCTCTCATGTCGATCACCTCCGATCGCCTGCCCTTGCTTGACCATTAGCGTGCGATAATTGAAGTAGACGAACTTTCCCTCTCGTCTTGCTGCATGGTAGCTTTCCATTTGCCTCCGCCTTGCTGCTATGGTGCTTGGACATAAATCTTCCTTTAGGAATATCCGCGTACCACGTATTATCTTCCTCCGATCACAGAACTTGGCGACGATGTCCCTCGGGCTTGTTTGATGGGTTGACGGATTTCCCATTCGCTGCACGTGCTCAGTATTATTAGGGCTATTATCAATATTTTATTATTATTACTATTATCATCAATATTGTTTTCTTTATTATCTTTATCAATATCATTGTCAGCATTACTATGATATATATATTTTTTTTATGATCAGTATTAGTTTCCCCTGGTAACTTGTTAAAGGAGTACTTCGAGTCTGAGCTTATCCTTTCCATCTCGCTTCGTCCTTCGGGTTGGCTGAGATATGTCGACGACGTCTCTGTCCTCTGGCCTCATGATCCTCTGTTCCCGGATTTCCTGATGCAGCTGAACTCTCTCCTTCCATCTGTTTCAAGTTGGAATGGGAGGTTGACAAGCTCCCTTTCTAGAACACCCTTGTTCATCGCTCTGCTGACCACTTCTCTATATACAGGAAACCCATGCATAGTAGCAAATAAATGCGCTTCTTGTAACATCCAACCCCATGTTAAGAGAGAGGTGGCCACCTCGCTGTTTCCCCGCACTTCCCTATCTGTAACGCCCCGTACCTGGATGAAAAGATCGATTTTCTTCATCGTTTGTTCTCCAAACTGAGCTCCCCTCGACATGTTCTCGTCGTCCAGGGGTACTTTCTACCATGACTCCTCTCCTAAAGAGACTCCTCGTCTGCCTGTCCTTAGCTACCCTACACTGAGGAGATCTACTTTCTCCGCCGCCCTCATCACCCTCTCAACTGCAGGCTGATCTTTCCCCAGGGGAACACTCTGTCGCAACCTAGTCCATGCTAGCCCTCCCTCTACCTCGAAGATGTGCGTGTGCGTGTGCGTGTGCATGTGCGTGTGCGTGTGCGTGTGCGTGTGCGTGTGCGTGTGCGTGTGCGTGTGTGTGTGTGTGTGTGTGTGTATGTATGTATGTATGTGTGTATATATATACACACATAAAAAAGATATTTATTATGAGAAAATTTTGTGGACTTTACCATTATTATTATTATTATTATCATTATCATTATCATTATTATTATCATCATTATTATTATTGTTGTTGTTATTATTATTATTATTATTATTATTATTATTATTATTATTATTATTATTATTATTATTATTACTATTATTATTATCATTATTATTATTTTTTATTATTATTGCTGTCATTATTATTATCGTTGTTATTTCCACCACAATTTGTATATTATTATTGTTGTTTTTGTTGGTACCACCACCATTATATTATTATTTTCATTGTTACTATTATATCTTATTATTATTATTATGATTATTACTATTATTATTACTATTGTCATTACTATTATCATTATTATTATAATTCCCATCACCTTTATCATCATTATTGGTATTATTATTGTTGTTATTATTATTATTTTATTATTATTATCATTATTATTATTATTATTATTATTATTATTATTATTATTATTATTATCATTATTATTATTATTATTATTATTATCATCATCATCCTTATTGTTGTTATTACTACTGTCATAATTATTATTATCATCATTCTCATAATTGTTATTCTCATTATTATTACCATTATTATCATTCTTCCTCGAGGGAAGTACGGTTTTTCAGTTAGACAGTCAGTTTATACACATTTATTATTTACAGGAAGAGAAGAGAAGAAAGGTAGGAGGGAAAGAGAAAGGAGGGGAGAGAAAAAAGGGAGGCTTAAAGAAAAAGAAGAAGAAGAAGAAGAAGAAAAAAGGGGGGGGGGTGGACAGAGGACTCAGACGAAAAACGGGGATAAGAGAAAGAGGGAAGGGGACGAAGGGGCGATGGGAATGGGGGAATTAAAGGAGAAAGAAGAAGGAGTGGGAGGGATCAGATGTAGGCTTTAAAGTGGAAGGGGAGAAGGGAGTTTAAGGATTCTACGGGAGTGAGAGGAGGCGGCAGAGCAGGGAAGGTAAAGGGAGTGGGAAGGAAAAAGGGAGAAGAAAGGTAGATGAATGGTATAAGAGGGAAAGAGGAGAATCTTTTGTTTTATTAATATTTTCATTCTTTTTATTTGTTCCGTAGAATATTCCTGCTAGTATATATTAATATCAGTATTATTATTATTATCATTATTATTGTTATTATT
>NC_051395.1:15627998-15630498 GCF_015228065.2 Penaeus monodon | reverse complement strand
CTGGACATTCACAACTCACTATAGACACTCAAAGAGATTACGGTCGTGTCAGCTTTTCTGTGATTAATATATTGTCCGTAGAAGAGAGAACAGGACATCTTTGTTATTAAGATGGAACTGAATCCATAATACAAGTAATTCTTTAAAGCGAAAGGTCGATGTTTTTGTTTGCATCGAAATTCTTTCTTTTCTTTCATCATCACTGCAGTGGATGAGATTGATATAATAAGAATAGATATAGTGCTATCACTGACTATATTAATGTTACTTGCTAGAGCCGGTAATGTTAATGACTCCCGTGTTATTATTATCATTATTATTCTAATATTAATCATTATCAATACTCTTGCTATTATTATTGCTGTTACTAATATCAGTATTAAGGCCGCGGTGGCCGAATGGTTAGTTCGAGGGTTCGAGTCACCGGCCGGCGCGTTGCTCCCTTGGGCAAGGAACTTCACCTCGATTGCCTACCAAGCCACTGGGTGGCTAAGCCAGCCCAAGTCAGTGCTGGTCCCAAGCCCGGATAAAATAGAGAAAATGATTACCTAGAAAGGTAACTCCGGCACTCTCCGTGGAAAGGAACTGGGGACCCTACCACGTACTCACTCCAAGAGCATCACAAACATGATAACTGCAATTGGGTATCATGCTGTGACCACGGCGGCTCAGACATGAACCTACCGTTAAAAGAAGAAGAATATCAGTATTATCATTATTATTAATAATCTTATTATCATCACTGCTAATATTATTGTTATTATTATTATTATCATTATTATTATTATTATTATTATTATTATTATTATTATTATTATTATTATTATTATCATTATTATTATTATCATTATTATCATTATTATTATAATAATATTAATAATAATAATATTATTATTATTATTATTATTATTATTATCATTATAATTATCATTACTATTATCGATATCATTATTATATTATTATTATATATTATTATTACTTTTATTATTATTATTATTATTATATTTTATATATTATTATTATTATTATATATTATTATTATTTATTATCTATTATTACTATATATATTATTTATTATTTTATTAATTATTATTATTATTATTATATTATATTATTATTATATTATTATTATTATTATTTCTAATTATTATTATTTTATTATTATATTTATCATTATTATTATTATTATTATATTATTATTATTATTATTATTATTATTATTATTATTATTATTATTATTATTATTATTTATATTGTTTTTTATTATTATATTATATATTATTATTATTATTATTATTATTATTATTATATTATTATTATTATTATTATTATTATTATTGTTATTATTTTTATTATTATTATTATTATCATTATTATTATTATTATTATTATCATTATCATTATCATTATCATTATCATTATCATTATCAATATCATTATTGTCATTATTGTTATTATTTTTACTACTGTCAATGTTATTATTACTATTATTATTATTCCTATTATTATTATTACTATTATCATTATTACCATTTCTATTATTATTATTATTATTAATACTATAATCATCAGTATTACTATCATTATTTTAATGATCATTATCATTATCATTAAATTATTATAATGCTATTATCACTAATATCATTATCATTATTGTTGTATTATTACTATCATTATCACTATTATTATTATTATCATCATCATTATTATTATTATCATTATCATTATTATTATTATCATTATTATTACTATTATTATTATTATTATTATTATTATTATTATTATTATTATTATTATTATTATCATTATTATTATTATTATTATAATAACCAGTAATAAATTAGTATTCTGTTATCAGTGCTGATGCTATAATTTTGTTACCACTACTGTCATTATTATTACTATGATAATTGATATAGTATTATTATTACCAGTCTTCGTCCTGTCACTATTGCTATGAACATTATTTTAATCATAATTATAACCATTTACATTATCATTATTGTTATTATTATCTTTATTTCTATAATTATTATCACTATCATTATTTTGATTATCACCATTATCACTATTTTCACCATCATTAAAATATTATTACTATTTTTATTATTATATTTTTTTATTATTATTATCGTTATGATTATTATTATTATGATTATTATTATTGCTATTATTATTATTATTATTATTGTTATTATTATTATTATTATTATCAATATTAATATTATTATTTGTTTTATTCTTAATGTTATCATTATTATCATTATCGTTATTATCATTAATATCATTATCATTACCACTATTAACACATGGCTATAGTATATGTTGTCAGAATCCAGAAAACACACAGTCGCAATCTTGAAACTAATCACGAAGCGACATAATATTGTGCTAATTCCATAAGGGAGCGATTTGGATGTCTATTCACCCTACTCATTTATGCGGCTCAGCAAACCATGGGCTTTGCTCGCTACCCGATGGTGTTTTTTCTTGCTTCCAT
>NC_051395.1:15612998-15617998 GCF_015228065.2 Penaeus monodon | reverse complement strand
GTAGAACAACTCCACTATTCAACATGAAGACAATTATCCCAATTTTGTCTAAAGTTCTCCAGAAAACAGTAGCAAATGAATTCATAACATTTCTCGAAGCCGGTAACTCCTTATTGAAAAAATATCATATTCTTAAGTTATCCACGCTCAAATGTAAACAGTGAACTGCTAAGAAAGATGAAGTCTGCTTAAAACATTATGCATATGATATTCGAAATTCGAAGGCTGTTGGGTGAAAAGGAACATTTAAGTAAAGAGGATTTATCAAAGAATAAATGAATAAATGAGGCCCAAAAATGATATCCCTATTAAAACAAAAACTTCCGCTCTGCTAATCCGAGCTCTTGATATAATAACATAGCATTTAGAGGCATAACAGGCTCAACAATTTACGCAAAAGTTACATTAGGCAGCCTTAATGATTTTGACCAGATTATTTCTTGTAAAGACAGACTGAAATCGTTGAAAGTTCAGTGCAATTTTTACCATAAATTCTGTTAGCTTCTCTTACTGAACCTCATTTCTTGTATATATACTGTATAAAGCGATGAACAAAATTTACAAAAGTAATAGGCAGCTTAATGATTTAGCCGGGATTATCCTTGTAAAGACAGACGGAAAATCGTGGAAAGTTCAGCAAATGCTTTAGATGAATTTTACATAAATTGTTAGCTCTTTAATGAACTCATTTTTATATAGATAGTATAGTCTCATGTAAAAAGTGAGACTAAAATCTAAAAGTATAGACTGGAGAAAAAGACAGATAGAGGCTATATAATAAATGATAGATAGAGGATAGATAGAGATGGAGATAGTTTAGAACAGAGAGGCAATATATAAATAGTAGATAGACGGAAAATAGAGAGGGAGATAGACAAGATGGATATAAAAAATAGATGATGCGGATCTTAGATAAGTAGATAGCAACAAGATAGAGATAGCACACAATAGGTACAAAGAAAAGTGATACAAAGATCGACAGATAGATAGATAAAGAGACTGATAGAAATTAGAATAGAACAGAGACACAGAATATTGTAATGGTTAGAGAGAGAGATACGCGAAGTGAAGGTGAGAAGAGAGAGAGAAACAGTGAATGCATCCCTCCATGGAAAGAAGATACCCGCACACAGCCTAAGAAGCCATCCACCAGGGGGATTAGGGGTAGGCTAAAAAAAGTGAGCGAACGACCCCCTGCGTGGTACACAAAACGCCGTCAAATCTGGCTAGGATCTCTCTTTCTGCGCCTCTTGTAATGGCTTCAGCGCCGACGATCTACCGCAGTAAGTGAATGGCTGATTAGGTAACGATCGATCCGACTATGCCAACACGAAGCAACACACCACGCACATACAGACGCACGCGCGCACGCACGCACACACACCACAACACACACACACACAAACACACAACACACACACACACACACCACACACACACACAACACACACACACACACACACACACACACACACACACACACACACAAACAAACAAGCCGATTGTCTCCTTTGGCAGTCTACATGATCTCTATTGATCTATGTAGATAATGATACACAATCATTTTGCTAATACCATTAACATCATTATCATAAATGAGGCGGAAAAGATGAAAGATAAGGAAGTCCTCATAAAAAGAGAGAGGGGCGAAAGCAAATAAAGCAAATAATAAGGTACATCAATTGAGAAAACAGGAAAAGTTGACATCTCCATTGCCTAATTTACATGCCATAAATACTTTCGCAAGAAACGACAAATATTAGGAGTATTCTGATTACTTTTTACTCTGTTTTGAGAAGACTTCTTGTTTACTGTGAGAAGTGTTATGAAAGACAATAAACAGAGAAATGTGGCTAAGACAACAATGCGAAGAGTTAATACGTCTTCATCTTATGAAATGTTGAGAACCTTTTTTTTTTGTTGTTTACTGTGTCCGGAATTGCAAGGACGTAGGGATAAAAATGCAAATTTTCGGGAAGGTAGTGAAATTGTGCCAAAGATCAGATTAGTTACAAGCTGTATAACTCTCTCTCTCTCTCTCTCTCTCTCTCTCTCTCTCTCTCTCTCTCTCTCTCTCTCTCTCTCTCTCTCTCTCTCTTCCTTATCCTTTCTCTTCCCCCGCCTCGTCAGTCACTCCCTTTCTTCTCCCTCCGGACTTGTGTTGTGTCATTGTTGACAGAGACAAATGGTAGAAGCTCGGACCCATGTTAATGACATTTTTTTTCTTTCACTCGTGTTAATCATGAGTGATGAATGAAAAAGTAGTAATGAAGCAATTTCCCAACAGTGTCGAATAGTATCCTTTATAAAGTTTTGCCTCTTAGTATTCAAAGAGTTTAATGTTGCAATATTACATTTTTTCTTTCAATTTCCTTTTTCATTAGAACGTTTGTGTGTGTGTGTGTGTTTATAATTAGATATATGTTCATAATAAAGCTGCTTTTAATGATTATAACGATTAGAATTTGGATGGATATGATGATGAGCGTGATGATGTTGACGATAATAATGAATATACAATGCTAATGATAATAATACTGACAGTAATGTATTCATCAGGGATACTAGTACTTCGTGTATTGTAAAAAAAAAAAAAAAAAAATCAGACATAATCCTGGAATAATCATTAATATTCATAAACGTCGAATATTAGAATTTGATCGATGAGAAGACGCAATTTGTGGCACTCTTCACGACTGTCTTTTGTTACTGAAGACATTGTGGATGCCAGGAGGAGACTACGAAAGGAAAACGAAATCTAAAGGCCATAGAAATGCTTCAAGGCACAACGAATCTCAATGCTGTGGATTGGTGTTTTGAAAATAAAGTGAATATGCCACATGGTCCCAGATAACCGTGATATAATGAAAACTGCGCAACCATGTAGAAACGACCGAGTTTGAACTACAATGAGAGTATTTACAAAATAGACGTGATGATGCTAATTTCAAATGCTAAATCATTAGTGGGCATACATTTTTCATGGAAATGTTCATATGTGCCATTTATAAAAATGTTTATAGCATTTTGAATTCCAGAGTATTTATATTTCAGTGAAAGTTCCATTATGATAAAATTCAGTGGTTCACGGGGCTATAAAAATCATAATTAGATAAATACAAAGCATTCATCATAAGCCATAATAAGGGTCATAACAACAGGGATAATGATAATTATTATCATTATCATTATCATTGTTGTTGTTGTTGTTGTTTTGTTGTTGTTGTTGCTATTACTATTATTATCATTATAATAATAATTATTATTATTATTATTATTATTATTATTATTATTATTATCATTATTATTGTTATTATTATTATTATTATTATTACTTTTTTATTATCATTATCATTATTATTATTGTCGCTATTATTATCACTATTATTATTATTGTTAACATTATTATTATCATCATCATCAGCAGCAGCAGCAGCAGCAGCACTTGTTATCATTATCATTAATATTATTATTATGATTGAATATTATGATTATAATCATAATATTCAATCATAATAATAATTTTTAATTATAAATGCTCCTGTTCTAACAGTTATTATTATTATTGTTATTATTATTATTATTTTGTTTGTTTTGTTGCTGTTGTTGTTGTTAATATCATTATTATTATGATTGTGATTATGATTATGACTATGATTTTGAATATTATTATTATAATTATAATCATGATGATGATTATGATGATGGTAATAATAGTAATAAAATTCTAACAATAATGTTAATGATAAAAACAATGATGATAATTTAATGATAACAATAACAGCAATAATAATACTGGTAATAATGAAATGATAGTTATGATAATGATCATAATAATAGGAATAAGAATACTAATACTAATAACAACACCACCAGTAATATTAGTAATAATAATAATAATAATGATAATAATAATAATAATAATAATAATAATAATAGTGGTAGTAGTATCAGTAATGAATGTAAAGGGTTTCTGGTGTTTAGTGATGGTTTCAATATCTCATTTGCATAACTGTGCGAATGTGTGCATGTGGTGTGCGAATGAAGTGTAAGTGTCCTTTTGATTCGCCTCCACTCGTTCGGATGGCAGCTTCGATTCCACCTAAGCCTCACGTCAACCATTGTCGGTGGTTGTCATTCTATGGTTTTGCCACTCTGCTCCGAGCTCCACACCTGAACACATTGTCAGTTGATCTATTTTTCTTTAATTTCTTGTATATATTCAACGATTGGTGAAGTGTGAGATGAAGTAAATACGGTAAAGTGAATGAAATGAAGTGCTGTGAAGTGATGTGAGGAATATAACTATATTTTACGCTCCCTTGAACTATTTACTGCAGCCTCCATTTGAACTGGGCTCAATACTGATAGCTGCACCCCGCTCTACCAGTGGCCACCCTGGGCTTTTGCTTGGCTCTCCTACCCCGGGTGAATAACCATCTTAGCCTGGACATTTCGCTCCCTCGTTTCCACCGACTCGTAATCAGTCACGATCGTTTATTTGTATATTTGTGAACAGATGTATGTTCTGATGAATATTAGTATGCAAATACAATATTCTCTTTAATATACCCTGAGGTAATCTAACCCAGAGGATACCATAAAGAACCGAAGGTTAATTCAAAATGAGAGCAAAACAAAGAAACCACGGACAAATAATAATAATGATGATAACAATGATAATGATAGCGATGATAATAATAACAATAATAATAATAATAATAATAATAATAAAAAAAAATAATAATTATTATTATAGTGATAGTATATTAACAATAATGGTAATAATATTAATAACAGTGACAATAATAATAATAATAATAATAATAATGAGAATAATAATAATAATAGTAATGATAATGAGAATAATAATAATAATAATAATTATTATTATTATTATTATTATTATTATTATTATTATTATTATTATTATCATTATTATTATTATTATTATCATTATTATTGTCATTATTATGATAGTAAAACAACAATGATAAAAA
>NC_051395.1:15585498-15595498 GCF_015228065.2 Penaeus monodon | reverse complement strand
GACCTGCCAGGATTTGAATGAGATCCGTAAGGAAGTCAGTGAACTTAAGAAAAAACAGAAACACGGGATAGATGACACCCAGTGCAGGCTGTGAAGCAGAGCGTGCAGTATGTGGAAGGGAGTTGGAGTAACATGATAGAAGAAGTGAAGCAAGAAATTTGCGTACTTCAAACAGCAGGAGAAGAGATGAAAGAAGAAATGAAGGAAGAAGCATATAGGGAGCTGGAAAAGGCGAAAATAGCAGTAATGGTACTACAAGAGAAGTCGGTATCGAGTGAGCGAAGCCAGGGCGACGCTGCTTGATTTGACGCTCGTGTAGCCTGAGACGCCAGAGCTCCCATCGAGCTTGCCTAACACCTTCACTACGTTCAGCCAGTAACAAGACAAGAAGGAAACCGCAAGATTTTGATGGTCGAATGTCACTGGAGGCCTATGTAGCAGAATTCGAAGTATTGGCGGTTGCACAGGACTGGGATGAGCAGGAAATGGCAGTGAAATTGGTAAAAGGTCTCTGAGGCCAAGCTGTAGAAATTCTGGGACACCTAATACCAATGCAGAGGGCAAGATACACCACTGTCAAGATGGCATTGGAGAACAGATATGGATGCCAGCACCAGGCCGAAATTTTGGCCAGGGTGAGGACACGAAGAGAAACACTTCAAAAGCTAGCTCAGGAGTTAAAGTCACTTGTGACCCTGGGGTGAATGAAGATCTAGTGTCTGTTCTGCTGAGGAACCAATTTGTTGACGCTTTGCAGGATCAAGGACTGCAAGTTTATGTAGAGCAGACCCATATCACAGAATTACAGGAGGCATTGGCATGTGAACTATAGTAGGAGTCGTTCAGGATAAGCAACAGTAGTGTGTAGTGCAGGTGTACCCAAGAGTCCAGCAAGGTCTCAGAGCCAGTCATGCACTAGTGTGGAGGTGCTCGAGCAGTCCCAGGACGAGATTCGAGGGAATATGTTGGGGAAGTGGTCAGCAAGATCACCATGAGCAATACTGCCCTAAGGATAAGGTGCAATTAACCAATTATGTGGCCTCAGGATACCATTAGCCCTGCTGCTGGAATTGCGGTGAACAGGGCCATCTGTTGAAGAAGTACCTGAAGCAGTCTGTGGGACATGACAGGAGGCTGGAAAAAGGGGGCACATCAACTGACAAGTGACATGCCCCATTCCATTTAATCTGTTGCAGAGCTTGGACTACAGCAGCTAAACCACAGGTCAAGGGTGCAGTCAATGGCAATCCATGTTGTCTTACAAGAGACACCGGAGCAGACAGGACTATCATCAGCATATTTACTGCAAAGCAAGGCCTTCCTTTTGCATCACATTGGATTTGTGGAGTCACAGGGCACTGTGCGCAATTGACGGGTCCAGCAGAAGTGGGATAGGGGTTCATGGTGCCAAGCACCGTCTACTACCTCCTTGGTCAGGACTATCTTGCGTAATGTGAGGCATTGGTGCATTTCAAGAGAAAGTCTTTCCAAGTGGGTGACATGGAGGTGCCTTTTGTAAATAATACAGTGGTGAGCCAGTTTGAGGTTAGGACTGACGTGCCTCCCCACTTAAAGACTTGCTGCAGAGGAGTGTCCAAGGCCATACAGGGGAGCAGGCTAACAAGCTGCGGATGTTATTGTGTATTTATGCTACTATATTTAGGAAGTGGATTTGGATGTAGGCTGTACAGACCTAGTGAAGGATCAGGTCGATACAGGTAGAAGTCACTCTATTATACATGCTCCCAAATGTATATCCCCATTACAAAGCTGTTGCAGAGATGCAGGCACAGGGGGTCATTGAGAGGTCAAGCAGCCCCTGGTCATCTGCTGTGGTCCTAGTAAAGAAGAAGGATGGGTCCAGATGCTTCTGTGTGGATTACAGGGCCATTAATGAGCTGACCATCAAGGACACTTATCTACTGATATGTCTGGATGACATGCTTGATGCTCTGGTGGGGACACAGTGGTTCAGTACTCTTGATTTGAAAAGTGGGTACTACCAATTAGGGATGGCTGAGGAGGATGAGTGTAAAACAACATTTTTATATGGTCAAAGAGTATGGCAGCTTAAAGTCATGCCATTTGGTTTATGTAATGTGCCTGCCATATTTGAACATCTTATGGAACGCATTCTAGATGGGCCACAGTGGAAATCAGCATTCATCTATTTAGATGATGTTATTGTGTATGGGAACACTTATGAGGAAGAGTTAGAAACACTAGAGGTAGTAATTAAGCACTTTAAGCAGGCCAATCTAAGTTGAACCCTAAAAAGTGTGTGCTTTTCCAGATTGAGGTGCCATTTCTAGGCCATATAGTGAGCAACCATGGAGTCAAAACAAACCTGGAAAAGGTGAGAGCTGTAGAAGAATGGCCAGAACCCAAGGATAAAGAAGTATACAGCTTCCTTGGGCTCTGTACATACTATAGAAGGTTTGTAGGAAATTTTGCCAGCACTGCCACCCTTCTGCATCAACTCACTGGCAAGGGGATGCATTTCCAGTAATGAGTCAGCAATGTTGAGTGGCTTTCAATCAACTGAAGAAAGCACTGTCACAAGCACCAGTGTTGATGTTTCCGAATCCAAGTAACTCTTACATCATGGACTGTGACGTGTGTGTGAAGGGAGTAGGAGCCATCTTATCTCAAGAGATCGGCGGACACAAGCATGCTGTGGCTTATTTTCGTTGCAAACTCAGTAAGGCAAAGAAAAGAGCCACTTGCAATAGTGAAGAGTGGACCACTTCCACCAAGTTTACCATCCGTAGTGACAAGCAGCTCTTCATTGGCTGAAGACTTTAAGACACCCAGAAGGGCAACTGGCACGGTGACTTGGAAAATTAAATCAACATAACTATAAGATACACTGGCCAGGGAAGCCCACGTCAACGCCGATGCACTCAGTAAGTGACCTTATGGACTAAACTGCCATCACTGCAACAAGAAGCCATCTGATTACTGCAAGAGGATGCAAGTCATTGAGGACGTCAACAGGGAGCTGAAGGGGGCACAAAAAAGGGGCCAGTACATCGGACCCAGTAGTGCAGTGGATGAAAGACAGTCAGGATCATCTGATCTGGGTGAAAGTGGCTCCAATGAGCCTGGCTACCAAGAATTACTGGCATGAGTGGGATGCCCTGAAGATGAAGGATGTGTTCTGCATAGAAAATGGGCCAAGGCTAACGGATCCTTCATGTTCTGGCAGGTGATGTTGCCAAAGAAGCTCCGGGCCAGATTGATGCAAGAAGTACACAATGGCATGGCAAGTGGACACATGGAAAATAGCAAGACACAGACGTTTTGGAATTCCTGGTGAGTTGCACTCTGACCAAGAGTGTTGTCAGTTGGTGGGAATCAGGAAGATCAGGATGACGCCTCAGACCACAGTCAGATGGAATGGTCGAATGTTTTAATAGTTCAGTAGTGCAGGAGCTGTCCAAGTACTGTACCAAAGGACAGATGGAATGGGATAGCAAGTTTCCACTCTTGTTGATGGTATACTGTTCTGCAGAACATGAAGCTACCACTTTCACTCCTGCAAGGATGATGTTGGGAAGGGAGCTGCATTTCCGCTAAATTTGGTGACTGTGAGGCCACCAAACGAGTAATTACCTGTAGCAACCAATGATTACGCCGTTAAGTTACAACGACGACTTGAGGAGGTGCACCACTGGGTAAGAGGACACCTGAGGTTTGCAGGAGAGAGAGCATGCAACGCCATTACAGCAGGTACGCTCATGCTGTCAAGTTCAGGGGTAGGAGATTTAGTGTGACTGTATAATCTCCAGAAGAGGAAAGGTATTTCACCCAAGCTGCAGAGCCTTTGGGAGGGGCCTACACCATCATTGAGTGTGTGACAGAGGTAACCTTCCGGATTCACTAACGACTTAGAACAAGAGCACAAGGGGTCCAGAGACAGGTTATGGGAGTATCATCGAGTTGGCCACCTGGGACCCATTCGACTTTATAGCTGCTGTTCCTGAGGAGGCGCCGTATACAGGATGGACAGCCAGGGACAGAGGTGGAGAACGTCATGGGACACCCTGAGGAGCACCTGGGGGACGAGATGCAACAGCTGACTTAGCAACCCCATAGAGACAGGAGAGTAGCATGGCATCTTAATGATTTTCTTGTAGAGATATGACTAATGTAAGACATCTTTTTATAATGCTGAAGAAGGATAACAAATATTGTTTTTCTGTAAAAGTAGACTTTTCTTAAATGTTCAACAGCAGAAACGCCTTGTATCTTGAGTTATGTAAGACTGCATTCAGCAGTTTTTTTATACAATTTGAGAGTGAACGAGGATGTCCACTTGGAGGGATGGGGGCAGTGTTGTGAACGCCATTTGCACAATGCGATCTGCAGCAGTTTTTTGGTGAGAAAAAGAGGTGCAAATGAGGAAAAATCACATTGAACGACACGGGCTACTGCATGTATGTGGTGTTCTGATTGACTGTTTTCCTTATTGTTTGATTTAACTGGAGAATAAAGGAAAATAGAAAGGTGCCATCTTTTTTCTCTCACCAATCCGACGCTGTTGCATGGAGAATTTGCAATAACATCTATAACCAAAATCAGTTTAAGATATCCACCCTAAAATCATTAACTTTTATGGCAAAATACATTTAGGAAGATTGGCTTTGATGTTTCAAAATACCATGTACTTATTAATCATTTTATTTTTGAAGTTCAGTTTCTGATTTCAACTTCCAGATTGAAACTCATTCTTCTCTTTTTTTATCTATTTCTTGTCTTGTATCCGTTTTCTTTAAGAAAAAAAATGTAAACATAAAGTCCTCACTGAATCACTTAAAAGAACAAAGAAATGTGGAATAAAACACTGGGTAACAAAAAAAAATATATATATATGTAAGTTGTCTATGTTTTTATCAACTGATTTAGGGCAATTTTGCATCGCCGAATCCGAAAATAACATCCATTTTCTTGTTCAGGTCAGGTTATTATGCTAAGTTGATTTTTTTTTCTGATCTTCTTACTAAATCGATATATTCGTGATATTATCACTTCATTTTTGTTAATATTTCTCCTCTGAAATAGGTTTTTAAGAGACAAAATAATTTTCTAACACAGTTTATTAACCAAATGTTCCAAACTTCGCTGACAATAGTAGACATTGCTAAAAGTACATGTAAATTGAATGTTACATCATGACTGTTCAAAGTTCAGGGTATGATGTCTCTCCTTAGAATCCATCAGTAATCAGCCATCAATCCCAGTGTAGCTGATACCTGATCTCCATCTCTCATGTCTTGGTGGAATCTATTCCCCTGCTCGTTGCTGATTGATCTCAGATTCTCAGGAAACTGATCCATATGTGAGAAAAAGTTCAATGTAGTTCCTGGCCTTGTTATTGTCAAGAAAGTTCACAACCTGAACAGAAGCCTTCCACGCTTCCAGTTCCACTTCGTTCATTGACTTTTCAAAGTCAGGATCTTTGATGAGCCGATGAGGACCATCAGAGATGTCAGTTTTCAACTCTTCTAAGGTCAGTCCTGGGGAAAAGTCTGGCACAAGTAAGCAAAGCAGCTACCATCCTTGTCTAGAGCTTTGGTGACCTGCTTCAAGCCGAGTTTGATGTGCAGCGGTGGGGAGAGTATCCTGTATCTGTATCCTATCTCTGTCCTCCTGCACAGGTCAATCCTTCTTTGTGTAGTGATCAGCTTTGTCCCTACTATCCCACAAGCACAGAAAGTATGGGTACTTGCTGAACCCCTACTGTTGTCCCAACAAAAAAATTCACCATCTTCAGGTCACCACAAATTATACACTTAAGCTGATCATAACAAGTTTTCTCCAGCATATACTTTACCACTTCATAGTTCTTTAGTGTAGTTGTGTGAACGAAGGGTACAGAGGTAAACTGGTTGCCGTTGTGCAGCAGAACCCATTTTTGTGATCGCTATCGCTATCAGTGAACAATCTCCAATCTTTGGGTTCATACTGTGGTACTCCAAGCTTGTGCAGATGTGCAATATCTGTACAGTACATCAAGGCCTTCTCTTCAGGTGTACTCCCGATGCCTTCAGTCTGGATGCCAACAGTTCAGCAGAGGACTTTGACAAGCTGAGATCGCGAACTAGATCATTTAGCTCATTTCGGGAAAAAGAATGTGGATCAGTATCATCAAGAACCACTTCGTCTTCTTCATCTTCTTGATTACTGGAGGAATATTCATCACAAATGTCAGGAAGTTCTCCAAAGACAAGTACTGGGATTTCATCACAGTGAGCTACAGGACAACATGTTGATTGAAGATCAGGATACTTGTGGCTGCGCCGGTTCTTTCTATTGATCCCAGTTACATCAATAGCACAGAAGTAACAGTCATTGGTATGGTTTGTCGGCTGAGACAACTCTTCTTGTCCTTGGTCCACTAACGCAGATTCTCAGTGCATGTCTTGCATACCATGTGCGGCAACCAGGCTTTATCCTGGTCACCATGTTTAATACCATAATAAGCATGAAATGAAACTTGTGACTGGATTCCTGTTAGGAACAATGGCGTATTCACTGCAGATGTAGCAGAATATGTTGGGCTTATTTTTGCAAGATCTGGTCGAAGCCCTTTCATTTACCAGTAAAACCCTTCAGAGTTCGTTATTTCAAGAAATGAAAAAGAATATATAAACTTTATAAGAAAGAAATAGAGGGAGAGAGAGAGAGGATTAACTAAGTTGGATATTTCCTTAATCCTAGGATAATCCATAAACCTCAGGGCTATATTAGAGGCCGGTCTGTGAGGATTTGAAAGCCAACTAATCCCCACAACCTTCCGACTGTTACTGTATTACATTCATTTCTTACAGATGAGGACTCACACCACCTGGGGGGGGGGGGCGCCCCCAGGTTGAGAACCCTGTTATAAAGAGAAAATAAGGATATAAGGATTCAGCACACCAAAACTTTCCGAAATCAGCTAAAACATCTTAGACAATAAATTTGTTCTTGACCAGTGTAATTCATTACTTTTCTCATCACTGTCTCAATTATTCACTCGCACCAGTTACTTTTCTACATTAATATATCCATGTCGTCGTCATATTCTACACTTTTTTTTTTTTTTTTTTTTTTTTTTTACTTTATTGTTCTCCCTTTTTATCATTAACTATACATCCATTTTCCAATAGTTCTACATATTTTTCTCCGAATTTTAATCCCATTTATTTTCTTATTGTATCCAACATACAAAATCCTAATTGCAATTTTGGAGAATAAATGACGTTTATCTTTTGTTATTTCGCATCCCCATCAGACGCTTACACGCACTACTTTCAAAACCAGCTAATATCAAACAATATATCGTAGTTTTGTCATATAAGATGCTGCATGTGTTAATATGACTTAATTGTTATTTAGTTGATGTGTGTATATTTATATATATATATATATATATATATATGTGTGTGTGTGTGTGTGTGTGTGTGTGTGTGTGTGTGTGTGTGTGTGTGTGTGTGTGTGTGTGTGTGTGTGTGCATGTGTGCATGTGTGCATGTGTATGTGTATGTGTGTGAGTGAGAGTGAGTGTGTGTGTGTGTGTGAATTTGAAATATAAAGTATAAATTCAAAATAAGGCAGTGGAGAAGCTGTATCCCAATACGTAGAATATTTTTATTATATTTTTCTAGGGGGAAAGACGTGCTTGTGGGAATAGTAATACATAGATAACTGATATATCAACATACAGATAAACAGGCACAGGTAAAAGTAAACGTAGAAATATTCATGGTTGGGAAACGGGATCACCAATTTCCTTTGAGGTCGACCTAGAAGAATTAAAAAGGCAAGCAAATACTCAAACGAACAGGTTAGATAGATCGAAGTTATAGACGACGAACAAAGACATTCGTTATCCCGTTATTCGTTATTCTGACTCTGCAAACGTTGTGTCGTTAAACGGAGCCTCTATTACATGCTGACAATGCGACGTCTCACTCTCGTGTTACAGTTGGAGGAGCAGATGTTGCTGTAGATAAGAGCATTGGTGGATAGGGGGGGGGGGGTTAAGGCGCGAATAGAGTAATACGAGATGTCAGTGGAACTATATTGCTGCGGCTCTTTGATGGTAATAGTGTTTGTGTCATTATCGCCATCATCATCATGGACGATTATTATTACCATTATCATCATTGACATATCATTATTACCATTATCACTATATTTTTATTATCATTATCATTATCATTATCACTGTTTTTATTGTTATTACCATTATTATTATCATAACTATTGTATTATCGTTATTGTTACTGATACCATTATCATTGTTTATTATTTTTATTTTTGTTGTTGTTGTTGCTATTGTTTTTATACTATTATGATAATTATCATTATTACTACACTTATTATTGTTATTGTTATTATTACTATTATTATTGTAATCATTATTTTTTATCATATTATTATGTTTTTGTTGCTGCTATTTTTATTGATGTTGTTATTAGCAGGGATTTATAACCGTTCTGCAGATGCTAGGTATTAAAATCTTCATTTTACTCGGAAGGTGAAGGCTGAAATGCTGGATAATTGAATTAATATAAATTTCGTTAAACAGAGTTAAACTGTGATGATTCAGTGATAATTCAGACAATTCTCGGCTCTCATCTTGCACAGAAATAGACGGAGGGGCAGAGAAAGTTTGGAGAAAATGCGACACGCACGCCAATACACAACATGTTTACTGTTAGCCATTGCTGTTACTGAATATTTATTTATTTATTTATTTATTTTATTTATTTATTTATTTATTTTATTTATTTATTTATTCATTTATTTATTTTATGGGGGTCTGTGGATAGATCAAAGTAAAGTACATAAAAGCAAAATTAATAATGATTTATTCGTCCAAGGCATTAACAAATATATATGAGAGTAAGGATGAATGCCTTGGTGCCGTCTCACTTTTGTTTTAATTACATCTATTTTTATTTATTTTTACTTGGTAGGAGAAGGAAGGGAGTAGAGTTAACCTTAGAATTCGATTACAATAGTAGAAGAGAATATTTTTATGATTTATACTGTAATAAACCACCTATTTACTTTCATATGATTGTGAAATAAAAGGAACTGGATACAACTGTTTCTATGACTATGTACCTTCGGCCCCCACGCAACAGAGGAATAAATTCAAGCCAGCCCACGAGTTATGGTACTCGCATGAAATTTGGTAAGTCAATTTGGGTTTTCTTGGGGTTTCATTCAATCCCAAATCCCAGGGTGATGGTAGCAATACCAGTGATGAAAGTTTAGAATAAGGCAATTTACAGGTTATACTGAGGGATAGAAATTTAGAAAGAAATATGTGCTCTTTACCATTTTGAAAAATTTCCCTGACGTATTGGCAACGATTAATTCAGTATATTCTTAGCATGTATATAAAAAAAAAGTTTACAGTGGCTCTCTCTCTCTCTCTCTCTCTCTCTCTCTCTCTCCTCTCTCTCTCTCTCTCTCTCTCTCTCTCTCTCTTCTCTCTCTCTCTCTGTAGCTCTCTCTCTCTCTCTCTCCTCTCTCTCCTCTCTCTCTCTCTCTCTCTCTCTCTCTCTCTCTCTCTCTCTCTCTCTTCTCTCCTCTCTCTCCTTTTCTCTCTCTCCGATCTCTCTATCTCCTTCTCACTCCTCTCTCTCTCTCTCTCTTCTGTAGCTCTCTCCTCTCTCTCTCTCTGTACTCTCTCTCTCTTTTCTCTTCTCTCTCCTCTCTCTCTCTCTCTCTCTCAGGTAACTCAAAAGAACATTTGAAGATTGTGTAATCAAATAGAATATTATTAAATTGTATAAGCAAACGAATTTCATGAACATATTACTGCTGTATTGCAGCAATGTAAATTACAAAATGGTATTCCTTAGGCAAGGAATGATTGCAGTATGTCCACTATACAAGAGAGAGAGAAAGAGAAAGAGAGAGGGGGGGGGGGAAGAAGAGAAAATAATAAAGTATAACAGCAACCGAAAAAGAAGCATATCACCACAAAGGAGGAGAG
>NC_051395.1:15540498-15545498 GCF_015228065.2 Penaeus monodon | reverse complement strand
ATGATGATGTAGCGTCTCTCTAACAAGAGCGCCCAGCTTAAACGTAGTTAAACAATAAATATCTTAATAGGTGATCTGATATGCTAAGGTTTTATTTTAAACTTTAATACAAGTTAGATTTATAATTTATATTTGTTATAAACTATGGTGGATAGAGTGGATATTCCTAAGGCATAAAAGAAACTGTGTACATTTAAAACATATGCTTTATTTAAAAAGAAATACTAAAACACGAAAGAATAAAACTGTCCACGTTAAAATAGAACTCACGAATAAAAGCAAGGTATCCAGCCTAACTGTTGATTTCTCATTCCCAAAATTTATCACTTGTACTTATCTTAGGACGACCGGAGGTTGAGGTGGGCCGATTCACAGCGGTTCCTTGAGTTTTACAGTACAACCGATTTTTCAGAATGAAGTCCAGAGCGGCGCTTCCTAACTATGGTGACAGCAGAATCCCCCTTGTGGGAGCTAGTGTTGGTTATTTACGTGGGTGTGGGGATTGTGGGTACTTCAAATATGGGAATCTGGGAATGCGCATGGATACTTTAAATATGCTCTGAAGTTAATTAGGCTGGAATTCTGTACTTAAATCGTGAACATTACAACATAAATAACCAAATTTACAATAAAATAAAGAGGTCCCGACGTCTCTTCTCTTATGTTTACGGCACCAGGCATCCTTTATTATATCGATGGCGCCAAACGTTCAGATGCCGCTCGGATGGTTATCCGCTGACGTGGAGGCTGCAACCCAGGTCACTACAGTAGTAGTAATGATAATAACAACAACAACAATAATAATAATAATAATAATAATAATAATAATAATAATAATAATAATAATAATAAAATAATAATAATAATAATTTTATTGATAATAATGATAATGATGATGATAATGATAACAACAAAAACAACAACAACAACAATAATAATAATAATAATAATAATAATAATAATAATAATGATAATAATAATAATAATAATAATTTTAATAAAAAGAATATAATAATAGTGATGAAAAAAACAATAATAATAATAATAACATTAATAAAAAATATCATTGTTATTATTATTACTATTATTATTATTATTATTGTTATTGTTATTGTTATTGTTATTGTTATTGTTATTGTTATTGTTATTGTTATTGTTATTATTATTATTATTGTTATAATTATTATATTAATAATAATAATGATCATAAAAACAATAATTATTATTATCATAATGTTAATGATTATTATATTAGACATAATATTAATGATAATGGTAATGACATAATAATAAAGATAATAATAATATTATTATTATTATAATTGTTATTATTATTATTATTACTTTTTATTAGCTATTATAAATTTTATCATCATCGTAATCATCCTTCATTATCGTCATTGCTATTATTATTATTACTGCTATTATTATTATTATTATTATTATTATTATTATTATTATTATTATTATTATTATTATTATTATTATTATTGTTGTTGTTGTTGTTGTTGTTGTTGTTGTTGTTTTTGTTGTTGTTATTAATATTATTATTATTATTATTATTATTATTATTATTATTGTTGTTATTATTATTATTATTATTATTAACATTATTATTGCTATTATTATTACTATTATTATTATTATTATAATTACTAAAATTATTGTTAGTAGGGCTACTATCATTATTACCATTATTTTATTATAATCATCAACATAATTAATGTGTTTATTATCATTATATTTACTTACAATATATTTATCTAAAAGCAATAACCAGTCAATATCAATCAATGACGGTATGTTCATGTTTGAGCAGCCGTCGACCTCTCCACCATCCTTCGCCACTCAACTTGATCTTGCGCTTTTCTTTCCACTTGTACCTTCGTCAGCCCGCAAATATTTTTGATGTTGTCGCTCAGTCTTGTCTTCGGTTTGCCTCTTCCTCTCTTTCCTATCACCATCCCTGTCAGCAAGTTTTTCTCAATACTTTTACTTCTCATCACATGACCAATAAACTTTAGTTTCCTTTTGTTCAAGATGTCCAACAGCCGGTCTTTACAATTTATTTTTCTCAGCACTTCATCATTCGTTTTCTTCTCTGTCCAGTTAATACGTAGTACTCGTCTGTAACAAGACAGTTCAAAACTATTTACCTTTTTCTTGTATACCTTCTTCAGCACCCAACACTCAGAACCATATGACGCAATTGGGAAAACTAATGAGTTCAATAACCTCAGCTTTGTCCGTAAGGTAATGCTTCGGTCTTTCCAGATGTTATTGGGAGCAACTGTGGCGTTTTTGGCAATGGCAATTCTTCTTTTTATCTCCGGTGAATCATCATATGTATTAGTAAAAACAGCTCCAAGATAAGTGAACTCTTTCACATTTTCTTAGTTTTCTTGGCATTAAGAAATAAACCAGCCTTTTCGCTTGCTTCTCTAACTGTGTGTGTGTGTGTGTGTGTGTGTGTGTGTGTGTGTGTGTGTGTGTGTGTGTGTGTGTGTGTTGTGTGTGTGTGTGTGTGTGTGTGTGTGTGTGTGTGTGTGTGTGTGTGTGTGTGTGTGTGTGTGTGTGTGTACTACAAATCTGTGCTTTCTCTTTTCCTAACAGGAATCTTAAACTTATCTTCGATCATCCATGTCTTGCATTCCCTCTGAATACCTTAGTACCGAATAGATGCCTTCCATATAAACGATGAGACATTATATTAACCTCCCTATTAATGAAGTCTACTAAATCATAAAATATAGAAGTTCTACCTCCGTATTTTAATATTGAATATACAGCTCGACATTTCTTCTACATAGCAAAAGGTAATTTCTCGACAATATTTCTCATAGTCCTTGGGTGCTCAGTTTCCCTAGCTCCTTGAATGCCTCCAGAGAGCGCATTGCCCATAAGTGTGATGTAAAACTGATCAAACCCTTCAACATCATCATCTTTCAACCTTGGCCACTCCAAGATTTTATCAACATAAGCAGTTACTATAACCTCTTGATCACCGTATTTTCTATGTAATAGATATCTAGCTTCCTCGTATCCATTTCCTGGTCCCATGTGAGCACAAGCTCTATATCCCTTGGTTTACCAGATGTGTATTGTTCCGGATAAAAAAAAATTCTTCTTCATCTATAAGTCTATTACTAAAAATAATATTTTCAAAAATCTGATAAAGGATTTGTACTTCTGCCTTGGGTATTAAACTTCTAAGTTATAAGATATCAAAGTGCTCATCAGATTTTTATCAGGCATTATGTTTGCAACAGATTTACCTGTATCAGCATTAAATGGTACCTGTGATCTCTCCATCACTGACCTATTATTATTATCATGACACTGACAATCCTGTCCATTGTCCTTAAATCTGCTTTCTGTATTTGACTTTGTTTGAAAGGCATTAGCATTTAGGTATATATTGGAATCTATAACCCAGTATCTGACAGCTTGCTACCATTTTCCCTGCCTTCCAAACTTCTGATAGCTTTTCCTCTAGGTTCAGCCCTCCTTAACAACTAAATTTTCCTTTTCTTGTCTAATTAGAAAACCTTCTAAATCTGTCCTTTGCTTTTCTTCCAGATAAACAATTTTAGCTTTTAAGACACCCTGATTTACAATTTCTTTCATTATACTTATAGAATTCTTACCAGAGACCTTAGACTGATGGGAAAGCCGTGACCTTTAAGATACCCTTGATGTACTGTTTTCAGGCCCAATATATATAATTCACAACCTTCCATATCTATGGCTACCTTGGCTACAACACTACCTTCTCTCTCAATGGATCTCTTGCAGTCAAGAGATTCTTTCACGAAGTCAGACATAGATATCATCAAAGACATGCAAAATAAATTGTTCATACTTTGTAAGCACATATCACACAACACTACTGATCTACTATAATCATATCAATGTACCCAATATTTTTAATATCAGCATAAATATTAACCATTAATGGGATATAACTTTATCCATGCTTGCTTCACATAAGAGCAGCTCACTCAGGTGGGTCTCCAAACTCGTGTTACAACTCCTCTCAGTTTTGATACAGAAGAAGTCCTAAATCTCAAGCCTATCTTGAAAATTCCGTAAGATTCCCGACACTCGCACGTGAATCCCCTACTTTAAACTTGATTTTGATGTTCCTGTTGCCCGTCTCGACTCTATTTTTGACGTGTCCTCCTTGAAGCAGATCTTAAAATTAAGTTTTGATGACTTGTTTTGATAAAAAGTCTTGAAAACTATAGGTGCCCTTGCTGCTCTTCCTAACTTCTTGAGGATTGATGAAAACTCCCTGTTAAAGCTGTTCTTTATTCCTTTTCGTCATTCAGCTTACAATACAGGTTTATTTATTTTCAAGACGTATCCTTCTGCATTATCCATAACAATTGCTTCCTCTTCAAAATTAAAATGTTAGAAAGTGATGACAGTTTTCGTGTCTTTACAAATATCACATTCACAATTAGCAGATCTGTGCCCAGCCATCAAAAAGAATGGCTTTGCCCCCCTAACTTTAAGTCTTATTTCTCAATTTTTTTCTGTAATAATATAGACTTTCAGAGTAAAAATACATCTTGATTTTAATAACCAAAACTTATAAAAACACTGCTTCAATACTAAATACAAAGAAATAAATTGTTTCATAATTTCCATTGTCTATAACCCACAAATATTCAATATTAGAAATCATTCTTACTACGAATCATAATTATTATAGCACATAACCACTATGCATCTTCCAGCGTTTATGTATACATGTGTATATATACATATGTAAATTATGATAAATATATATATATATATATATATTCATATACACATACATATAAATACATACATATACATACATACCTACATGCCTGCCTACCTACCTACCTACCTACCTACCTACCTACCTACCTACCTACCTACCTACCTACCTACCTACACACATACATACGTACATGCATACATACATACATACATACATACATACATACATACATACATACATACATATA
>NC_051395.1:15511185-15516185 GCF_015228065.2 Penaeus monodon | reverse complement strand
GCCAAAATAATGGCAAAATTGATGCGCTTCCTGGAGTAGCAAACTAAGAAGACCTGCCAGGATTTGAATGAGATCCGTAAGGAAGTCAGTGAACTTAAGAAAAAACAGAAACACGGGATAGATGACACCCAGTGCAGGCTGTGAAGCAGAGCGTGCAGTATGTGGAAGGGAGTTGGAGTAACATGATAGAAGAAGTGAAGCAAGAAATTTGCGTACTTCAAACAGCAGGAGAAGAGATGAAAGAAGAAATGAAGGAAGAAGCATATAGGGAGCTGGAAAAGGCGAAAATAGCAGTAATGGTACTACAAGAGAAGTCGGTATCGAGTGAGCGAAGCCAGGGCGACGCTGCTTGATTTGACGCTCGTGTAGCCTGAGACGCCAGAGCTCCCATCGAGCTTGCCTAACACCTTCACTACGTTCAGCCAGTAACAAGACAAGAAGGAAACCGCAAGATTTTGATGGTCGAATGTCACTGGAGGCCTATGTAGCAGAATTCGAAGTATTGGCGGTTGCACAGGACTGGGATGAGCAGGAAATGGCAGTGAAATTGGTAAAAGGTCTCTGAGGCCAAGCTGTAGAAATTCTGGGACACCTAATACCAATGCAGAGGGCAAGATACACCACTGTCAAGATGGCATTGGAGAACAGATATGGATGCCAGCACCAGGCCGAAATTTTGGCCAGGGTGAGGACACGAAGAGAAACACTTCAAAAGCTAGCTCAGGAGTTAAAGTCACTTGTGACCCTGGGGTGAATGAAGATCTAGTGTCTGTTCTGCTGAGGAACCAATTTGTTGACGCTTTGCAGGATCAAGGACTGCAAGTTTATGTAGAGCAGACCCATATCACAGAATTACAGGAGGCATTGGCACGTGAACTATAGTAGGAGTCGTTCAGGATAAGCAACAGTAGTGTGTAGTGCAGGTGTACCCAAGAGTCCAGCAAGGTCTCAGAGCCAGTCATGCACTAGTGTGGAGGTGCTCGAGCAGTCCCAGGACGAGATTCGAGGGAATATGTTGGGGAAGTGGTCAGCAAGATCACCATGAGCAATACTGCCCTAAGGATAAGGTGCAATTAACCAATTATGTGGCCTCAGGATAGCATTAGCCCTGCTGCTGGAATTGCGGTGAACAGGGCCATCTGTTGAAGAAGTACCTGAAGCAGTCTGTGGGACATGACAGGAGGCTGGAAAAAGGGGGCACATCAACTGACAAGTGACATGCCCCATTCCATTTAATCTGTTGCAGAGCTTGGACTACAGCAGCTAAACCACAGGTCAAGGGTGCAGTCAATGGCAATCCATGTTGTCTTACAATAGACACCGGAGCAGACAGGACTATCATCAGCATATTTACTGCAAAGCAAGGCCTTCCTTTTGCATCACATTGGATTTGTGGAGTCACAGGGCACTGTGCGCAATTGACGGGTCCAGCAGAAGTGGGATAGGGGTTCATGGTGCCAAGCACCGTCTACTACCTCCTTGGTCAGGACTATCTTGCGTAATGTGAGGCATTGGTGCATTTCAAGAGAAAGTCTTTCCAAGTGGGTGACATGGAGGTGCCTTTTGTAAATAATACAGTGGTGAGCCAGTTTGAGGTTAGGACTGACGTGCCTCCCCACTTAAAGACTTGCTGCAGAGGAGTGTCCAAGGCCATACAGGGGAGCAGGCTAACAAGCTGCGGATGTTATTGTGTATTTATGCTACTATATTTTAGGAAGTGGATTTGGATGTAGGCTGTACAGACCTAGTGAAGGATCAGGTCGATACAGGTAGAAGTCACTCTATTATACATGCTCCCAAATGTATATCCCCATTACAAAGCTGTTGCAGAGATGCAGGCACAGGGGATCATTGAGAGGTCAAGCAGCCCCTGGTCATCTGCTGTGGTCCTAGTAAAGAAGAAGGATGGGTCCAGATGCTTCTGTGTGGATTACAGGGCCATTAATGAGCTGACCATCAAGGACACTTATCTACTGATATGTCTGGATGACATGCTTGATGCTCTGGTGGGGACACAGTGGTTCAGTACTCTTGATTTGAAAAGTGGGTACTACCAATTAGGGATGGCTGAGGAGGATGAGTGTAAAACAACATTTTTATATGGTCAAAGAGTATGGCAGCTTAAAGTCATGCCATTTGGTTTATGTAATGTGCCTGCCATATTTGAACATCTTATGGAACGCATTCTAGATGGGCCACAGTGGAAATCAGCATTCATCTATTTAGATGATGTTATTGTGTATGGGAACACTTATGAGGAAGAGTTAGAAACACTAGAGGTAGTAATTAAGCACTTTAAGCAGGCCAATCTAAGTTGAACCCTAAAAAGTGTGTGCTTTTCCAGATTGAGGTGCCATTTCTAGGCCATATAGTGAGCAACCATGGAGTCAAAACAAACCTGGAAAAGGTGAGAGCTGTAGAAGAATGGCCAGAACCCAAGGATAAAGAAGTATACAGCTTCCTTGGGCTCTGTACATACTATAGAAGGTTTGTAGGAAATTTTGCCAGCACTGCCACCCTTCTGCATCAACTCACTGGCAAGGGGATGCATTTCCAGTAATGAGTCAGCAATGTTGAGTGGCTTTCAATCAACTGAAGAAAGCACTGTCACAAGCACCAGTGTTGATGTTTCCGAATCCAAGTAACTCTTACATCATGGACTGTGACGTGTGTGTGAAGGGAGTAGGAGCCATCTTATCTCAAGAGATCGGCGGACACAAGCATGCTGTGGCTTATTTTCGTTGCAAACTCAGTAAGGCAAAGAAAAGAGCCACTTGCAATAGTGAAGAGTGGACCACTTCCACCAAGTTTACCATCCGTAGTGACAAGCAGCTCTTCATTGGCTGAAGACTTTAAGACACCCAGAAGGGCAACTGGCACGGTGACTTGGAAAATTAAATCAACATAACTATAAGATACACTGGCCAGGGAAGCCCACGTCAACGCCGATGCACTCAGTAAGTGACCTTATGGACTAAACTGCCATCACTGCAACAAGAAGCCATCTGATTACTGCAAGAGGATGCAAGTCATTGAGGACGTCAACAGGGAGCTGAAGGGGGCACAAAAAAGGGGCCAGTACATCGGACCCAGTAGTGCAGTGGATGAAAGACAGTCAGGATCATCTGATCTGGGTGAAAGTGGCTCCAATGAGCCTGGCTACCAAGAATTACTGGCATGAGTGGGATGCCCTGAAGATGAAGGATGTGTTCTGCATAGAAAATGGGTCAAGGCAAAACGGATCCTTCATGTTCTGGCAGGTGATGTTGCCAAAGAAGCTCCGGGCCAGATTGATGCAAGAAGTACACAATGGCATGGCAAGTGGACACATGGAAAATAGCAAGACACAGACGTTTTGGAATTCCTGGTGAGTTGCACTCTGACCAAGAGTGTTGTCAGTTGGTGGGAATCAGGAAGATCAGGATGACGCCTCAGACCACAGTCAGATGGAATGGTCGAATGTTTTAATAGTTCAGTAGTGCAGGAGCTGTCCAAGTACTGTACCAAAGGACAGACGGAATGGGATAGCAAGTTTCCACTCTTGTTGATGGTATACTGTTCTGCAGAACATGAAGCTACCACTTTCACTCCTGCAAGGATGATGTTGGGAAGGGAGCTGCATTTCCGCTAGAT
This sequence comes from Penaeus monodon, assembly GCF_015228065.2. Taxonomy (NCBI): domain Eukaryota; kingdom Metazoa; phylum Arthropoda; class Malacostraca; order Decapoda; family Penaeidae; genus Penaeus; species Penaeus monodon. Next base: position 15,512,552 of record NC_051395.1, on the reverse strand, counting down.
TTGGTGACTGTGAGGCCACCAAACGAGTAATTACCTGTAGCAACCAATGATTACGCCGTTAAGTTACAACGACGACTTGAGGAGGTGCACCACTGGGTAAGAGGACACCTGAGGTTTGCAGGAGAGAGAGCATGCAACGCCATTACAGCAGGTACGCTCATGCTGTCAAGTTCAGGGGTAGGAGATTTAGTGTGACTGTATAATCTCCAGAAGAGGAAAGGTATGTCACCCAAGCTGCAGAGCCTTTGGGGGGCCTACACCATCATTGAGTGTGTGACAGAGGTAACCTTCCGGATTCACTAACGACTTAGAACAAGAGCACAAGGGGTCCAGAGACAGGTTATGGGAGTATCATCGAGTTGGCCACCTGGGACCCATTCGACTTTATAGCTGCTGTTCCTGAGGAGGCGCCGTATACAGGATGGACAGCCAGGGACAGAGGTGGAGAACGTCATAGGACACCCTGAGGAGCACCTGGAGGACGAGATGCAACAGCTGACTTAGCAACCCCATAGAGACAGGAGAGTAGCATGGCATCTTAATGATTTTCTTGTAGAGATATGACTAATGTAAGACATCTTTTTATAATGCTGAAGAAGGATAACAAATATTGTTTTTCTGTAAAAGTAGACTTTTCTTAAATGTTCAACAGCAGAAACGCCTTGTATCTTGAGTTATGTAAGACTGCATTCAGCAGTTTTTTTATACAATTTGAGAGTGAACGAGGATGTCCACTTGGAGGGATGGGGGCAGTGTTGTGAACGCCATTTGCACAATGCGATCTGCAGCAGTTTTTTGGTGAGAAAAAGAGGTGCAAATGAGGAAAAATCACATTGAACGACACGGGCTACTGCATGTATGTGGTGTTCTGATTGACTGTTTTCCTTATTGTTTGATTTAACTGGAGAATAAAGGAAAATAGAAAGGTGCCATCTTTTTTCTCTCACCAATCCGACGCTGTTGCATGGAGAATTTGCAATAACATCTATAACCAAAATCAGTTTAAGATATCCACCCTAAAATCATTAACTTTTATGGCAAAATACATTTAGGAAGATTGGCTTTGATGTTTCAAAATACCATGTACTTATTTATCATTTTATTTTTGAAGTTCAGTTTCTGATTTCAACTTCCAGATTGAAACTCATTCTTCTCTTTTTTTATCTATTTCTTGTCTTGTATCCATTTCTTTAAGAAAACAAATGTAAACATAAAGTCCTCACTGAATCACTTAAAAGAACAAAGAATGTGGAATAAACACTGGTAACAAAAAAAAATATATATATATGTAAGTTGTCTAAAGTTTTTATCAACTGATTTAGGGCAAATTTTTCATCGCCGAATCCGAAAATAACATCCTTTTTTTA
>NC_051395.1:15502864-15505364 GCF_015228065.2 Penaeus monodon | reverse complement strand
TAACAATAACAATAAAGATGACAACAACAACCATAGTAATAACAATAATAATAATAATAGCAATAATGATAATGAAGATTATGAGGATAGTGATGGATATAATTATAATAATAATGTAATTAAAAAATGATTATGGTAAAAATAAGAGTAAATAAGGGAATAAAGGTAAGAATAATAAGTAAAAAATAATAACAAGATCGACAGAAACAAGCACGATTAGGTCAAGATCAACAACATTAACAACTCCAGTTCACTACCAACAGCATCTACAAAATAAAAGCCGTATTAAAAATTCATTACATCCCCCTAGCGTAGTTTCATCATGAAGGAGACAGCCAGAGAAAGGAGAGGAAGGGCGGGAGAGGTGAGGGAAAGGAAGAGAACGCCTGGACGGGTGGGGAAGGGAGAGGAGAGGATTAGAAAGGGGTAGGAGGAGCGAGGGGAAGGGAGAGGAGAGGATTAGAAAGGGGTAGGAGGAGCGAGGGGAAGGGAAGAGGTAAAGGGGAAGGCGTGTGTGGGGGGGGGAGAAGGGAAATTATTGGAATAATTACATCCCTTTCATAACCGTGATCACTAATGCAATATAACGTGGGAGCGTCTCTTCTCGCCTTTATTAATAGGATCTGGTCTTAAAGGGATTTAAGCCGACCAGGAACACAATTATACAGAATGATCTACCATAATTTTGTACAGGTACGCCGTTATTGCCGTGTCCTTAGACGACGGGATAGAAAGTTTAATGCGTGTGTGTATGTGCGTGTTTGAACTGAAATCGTATTTAAACGCACACACACACACACACACACACACACACACACACACACACACACACACATACACACACATACACACATATACACACACTCACACATACACACACAGACACACACATGTGTGTGTGTGTGTGTGTGTTTATATATATATATATATATATATATATATATATATATATATATATATATATATATATATATGTATATATATATATATATATATATATATATATATATATATATATATATATATACAGAGAGAGAGAGAAAGAGAGAGAGCATTATTGTGCTACCGTAAGATGTAAGAAGAGTATGTCTACACATGATGGTAACCTTTCCTGAGAAGGTTAATGTATTACTGAGGTGTCTGGAAATAAAACATCAAAATGCAAATTATTTAGAAAAGCTCCTATGCTCAAACAAACATCTCCTTTCTCAAATGTTAAAGTGTATATTAATTATACTTTCTGATCACTCGTAATCATTATTACTCGCTACCTAATTAAAACATCCAGTCGATTGCTTATGTTTTGTTTTGTTGTAATACACATAAGTGGACTTTATAGTAAAACCTCATCACTCACTTCTATTAGCACGATAGCAATCTGCTGAATGATGTATTCCTCAAAGTCAGTGGTTCTTAACCTGGGGCGTGCCCCCCTAAGGGGCTTCAGTATTTTCCAAAGGGAGCGGGAGCCCTTGGGAAAAAGGCAGTAGTAGTCTAATTATCTTTGTTGTTCTCTTAATGAGAGCACGGTTATGGAAAATGTAATTATAATGACACTAATTCATACTCATTAAAGAGATTAACAAAACATACTTATATTTTTTTTAAATATCTGGGAGGGAATTTTATGAACAGATGCAAGGGAGGCGTGGAGGGAAGGACAAATTCCTAGAGGGGGCGCGGCAGCTAAAAGGTTAAGAACCACTTCTCCAAGTAAAGTTACAGCGAATTTCAATATAGAAATACTGAGCTCACTAACGGCATTTCTTCAGGCGTTTGAAATGTTTTTGTTAAAGGTCTGTTAAAACGATTGTATTCCAATGTCATATATCGTGTGTCGTATGTACTAATTTAATATTTAAAAATAACATGTGTTTGTATAATGAAAAACTTCAATTTCTATTACTTATTTTCTTTCTTACCTCTCCCAGTATGCTCTCCATTACTGAAAAAGCAAGATGAAATGATTTTGAAATGAATTTCCAGATCATCCCTTTGTACTTTTTTATGAAGCAATGCTTGATCTTCGACGCCTCTGTTGAAATTAATTTACTTTTTCACTATTGACGCAAAACTAAACTATTTCCTTGACAAATTTCCTTTTTTTCTCTTTCTATCTGCCATTACCTTTAATGCAGTCAGTAACGTGTGAAGTTCCAAACCTGAAATTCATATTTCAAAAACAAACAAACAAACAAAAAATAGCGTGCGCACAGTCCGAATCCAGTTACAAGAAAATAAATCTCATACTGTATGGTCGCGGACAAAAATAATGACATCTCTGCTGGTAGCCTCTCTCTCATAAAACCTCCCTCTGTGTAGTGAAACATGGTGTGTGTAGGAGTAAGGAAGGGGGAAGGAAACGGTTATGTGGTGTTATTCCAGGCACATTATGCGCCAAAGGAATTTAGATAATTAATAGTGGTAATATTTAACAGCAATGCATTACACCTTAGATACCATGAGCTAGACATTGATGTTTGTCTAATGATCTGTCTTA
>NC_051395.1:15487864-15492864 GCF_015228065.2 Penaeus monodon | reverse complement strand
TCTCCCGCTTACTCTCCTTCTCCTCCATCTTTCGCCTCATCCTCTCCTCCTCTCGTCCGAGCGCTTGCCCCCCCCCCCTCTCTGTGCGACCTTCCGGGGCGGTATTCACGAAAAGTCTAAGAATGTTTTTTGCGATTTTATCTACGATTTGCCTCGTGCCATATCTCAAAGTTAATGCTGTTAGTGGGACACACATTTGTATCGTAACATATCATAATTTTGATAATAATTTGTAATAATAAGATAAGGTAAATATGATAATAAAGCTTGCTTATATCATAAAGGTAATACCGCACACATTTAGGAAATCTAAATGTAATGTGGCATCCCCACGCTGATTGCCATTGCATCATTTGTAAAGGTGGGCGTCTCTCTCTCTCTCTCTCTCTCTCTCTCTCTCTCTCTCTCTCTCTCTCTCTCTCTCTCTCTCTCTCTCTCTCTCTCTCTCTCTCTTTTAAGAAAATACAGTATTACACATATAGGACACGGCTCAGTCAACTTTGAAGAATTTATTAAAAGAGGCCTAGAAGGTTTTTCATTATATCCAAAGCAGAATAATCTTCAACAGAGGAAATTTTCACAAGAAGTTAAAGTCAGTCCGTACGCATTAGGACAAAATTAAAGACAGTTCTTGTGGACGTGAATAGAAAATATTAGTAACATATAGGAAACGACTAAGCAAACGTTTGATAATAATCAAAAGGGTCTTCCATTTTTTCTTCTATCATATTATCTTCAATATGCATAATCATCTTCAGATTTGTGTAACTTTGCATTGTAATTATATTTCCACATTCACATTCCTTCGGCCGACCCTCAAAAACTGTTTGTCTATGACATGGCAAATAATCATGCTTATATCATAACGGTAATATTACACATTAATTAAATCTAGATGTGATGTGGCATCCCTACGCTTATCGGTCGTAAAGGCGGACGCCGCTATTTGTATTCTTTTTTATTTATGTTAATTTATGTTAGATAATCTATCAAATAATGCCTCGAAGCTTTTATTATTTTCAAAGTGGAATAATTAGACAGAGTAAAAATTATATAAGGACAAATTAAAAACAGTCCTTATATGTTAGGACAAAATTAAAGATTGACATTTGGCAATAAATCAATAGGGTCTTCCAAGTTTTTTTTTTTTTTTTTTTTTTTTTTTTTTTTTTTTTTTTACTCAGGGAAGAATTATCTTCAGATTTGTGTAAATTTGCAATGCAGTTTTAGTTTGTAGTATATTTGCTAGAGCTGTTTTAGTTTGTAGCAAATTTGCAGTGCAGTTTTAGTTTGTAGTAAATCTGCAGTGTAGTTTTAAAATGCGTGAGACATTTCCACATCCTCATTCCTTCGGCCGAGTCGTAGACAAAAACTACTTGTCTACGACATTTTCGTAGGGAGTCATAGGCAGTTTGCTGAGCCAAAGACAATGAAGATAATCGCACATCAGTAATGGCAAACAGATTTTAGAGGCCTATTCTGATTTATTGGCAACCATTAATTTATTTGTTTTCTACATATTTACAGCACTTTTCAATTCCAAAATATAAATGGCGCCGCGCAGCTTCACTGCTTATGCAATGACAGCAAACCTATGGTTGTCCATTTTTTTTTAATGAGTAACACTATTATCTTTACAGAAGTAATCTTTACTGCAGTATGTGGCATTAACATATCACTGTAATCATTTACCTTCCTAGAGTCTATATCGATCTATTACCGGCTTTAACTTTGAGATGTGGCAGAAGCGCAAATCATAGCTAAAATCGTCTCAGGCAATTCTGAGATTAAAATCTGAGACTTAAAGGCGTCTTAAAGGTGTGTGTTAGAAAAATCGTCTGAAAGTTTTCTGAGCTTATTCTCAACCAGTTTGTCTCAGACAGGCGGTGTGCCACATAAAAATATTAAGAAATAGATAGATCAAATAAGTACTTTTATATTACTCGAAATGGCGCATATATGGTATATGCTCTAATATTATAATAATGCGCACGTTAACATGTTCATGGTTAATAAAACCTGACATAAGAAAACTGGAATGGACATTTGGCAATAGTGTCAGTTGTGTGTAAACATCGTTCATTTACGCTCATAAATTTATTTCATGTTCATAACTACTTTTATATGTATACAACTATGTTTTTTTTTTCTTTGGGTAAATAATCTAATATGCTGGAGTAACACATACAAAAAAAAAATCCAAACGAAAATCTGATGATGACCGTTGCTGAAGTGCCAAGGTCGTGATGTTTGCGCGGAAATTTGTAATTCATAAATACCCCCAAGTTAATGTAGATGTGTTTTTTCGCACAAAAAGCTCATTTATAGAAATAAACATGGGAATTAATAGTAATATAGTGCAACCTGACAAAGCGTAGAGGCCACGACAATCGCTCGGTGCGGTTCTATTATAAAATTTTCACTAAATTAGAAAGCCATAAATCAGAGGAGTTAAATCATGAAGTTTAAAGCTTGATTAATTTTATGGTATTTGTCAACATAGTTGTATTTTTTTCTTTAATAAAGATTGTCAAAATATATCAGCAAAACCATAAACACCTAGGTATAAAATTTTATGAATGACGAAAAAAAATGCTCATTTCTTGTAACAAATTTGTTAAAAAGAAGAAAAAAAAGAAAAGTGAAAGTAAAGAAAGGAATATATATATATATATATATATATATATATATATATATATATATATATATATATATATATATATATTCAGATTAGCTCTGTAATTTTAGCTTTCCTCAGACGGCTCTCCTGCGCCAGCCTGGCGAAGCAGTTTTGGGACTGACCCTGTTGGCCACGCTGAAGCTCTTGGCGAACTTCAGCTCAAACGAGGCCAGGTGTGGTGGTCGCCTTGAGTCAAGAGGAAGCCATAGGTGATGTTCTTGCTGCACCTCTCCTTCTACACGGGCAGGAGCGGCGCACACCTTCGCAGAAAGGTCAGCCTTATCACAGGATATTTGATACTGATATTGAGTATTATATATAGCCAAATAAGATTATACATAGTACATGAGTTAGTGCTGTACAAAAGCTGGCTGAGTGAGTGAGGATTTCCACCCTCATTAAGGCACCTTCTTAAATATCAAGTGTATGTAATTAATGACCATAGTTACAAGAGATACAAAAACAAACTGACCTAAACATAATTTTGGGCATGCAAAATTCCAAAACTAAAACATAATGATACTGGACATAACAAAAAAAAAACATCGAATACAAGAAAGTAGTGAAATTACAGGGTTTTAATGAAAGAAAACATAGTATGAACATAATCAGCATAAAGCAACAAAACAAAACAAAACAGAAGCGACAAAACATGAGTACAAAATGTAAAAGAAAAACAAACATGCTAGTCAGATTAATATCATTGTGAGTTTGTAGGAGAGATATTACGTAAGGGATATCTTTCATTTTCTCTTGATTGGAACATACTTATATCATGTTATATCTTCGAATACAAACTTTGCCCATCTAAAACCAATGGAATCTTTGAGTTTTAATAACCCTTGCCAATTATAACTTTTGCTGATGTGGCCATATCTTCTTAGCCCCATAAGGGTTCTAATAACATGTTTATGGGCCTTGTTTAGAGATTCAAGTTTATCTACTGATACTCCTCCCCATACAAGGCTACAGTATGTGATATGTGGATGGATTACTGAATGGTAGATCGATTTTAGGGCTTTCACAGTAAGTTTCCTACGAGTATGGAACAATATTGCATAAGCTGTGTATTTTATTCGTTAAATATTGCAGGTGTTGCTTCTAGGTTAGATCATTATAAAAAAAAATTGCTCCTTGTTACCATAGGGGGAACATGAGGTAGTTTACCTTTTACAAATTTACTAATTTTACAAATTTCGTTGTTAGCCTTTGATACTAGATCATTTAAGTCATTTAATGAGTAGCATAAAGAGTAATGATAATAAATATGATGATGATATGATAATAAATGATAATAAAATGATAATAAAATAATGATAATCGTACACACATTTAAGCACACACATACGTTTACACGTACATCAGCAAATAAGATGAAATTGAGGAAAGTGCTCGAATTTACCATGTCATTTATGTATAACAAAAATAACAGAGGGCCTAAGATAGAGACTTGAGGCATTCGGTAAGAAACAGGTAAATCTGAGAATTTACCGTCATTGTAATGGACAACATATTTCCTGTTTGACAAGTAAGATTTTAGAAGTGAATGAGTAGAGCCTCGTATTCCATAATGGTTGACCTTAGAAAGTAAGATCTGATGGTGGACCGTATCAAAGGCTTAAGAGAAGTCAAGGAAAGTACCAAGAGTTAAAGAATGCTCATCCACTGGCTGCCCGTCAAGCATATTAGTGCTTTTTCCGTTTACTTATTTTCCTGGAAGACAAAATTGGAATCGAATGTCAAGTTGTTACTGTTACTAAGTCAGATATAAATTCACTTTTCCAAAATCTTACCGAGGGTTGGCAAGACAGATATTAGACGAAAATTCCCCAAATCCGATGGTCCATTCGATTTGGGGACTGGTGTTGCTTTGGCAAGTTTAAGTCCATCGGGGAAAAAGCCGATAATGAGACAGGATTGAAAAGATGTAGTGAAATAGAAGCAATGACAGTAGCTACACTTTTAATCATTTTCATCGAAATTTCGTAACCCGGGGCACCATCCTTTAGACCTTTTATAATGGTAAGAAGTTCTTCATATGTGACAGGTGTTAGGATGAGATTTTCCACTACATGCTTGTCTAAATAAGTTGAAAGTTTCTGTCAGGAGGACTGACTTGCGAGGCCAGGTTAAAACCAACATTAGCAAAATAATTATTAAATTCATTTGCTAGTCTAGGTTGTTAGTCAGGTAACCATTATTTATATTTACATTGGTTGGCGGGGATTTACCATCAGGACGATTTAGTATAGCTGTAATTGCTTGCTATGTTTTGTAACTGTTATCTTGGTTTGCAATAAATTTAGCTTTATAATCATTT
>NC_051395.1:15460364-15470364 GCF_015228065.2 Penaeus monodon | reverse complement strand
ATAGAAATATTCTGGTTTTGTGCTTCACTGACGATGGGACTATTCATAACATCGTAATCATAGTATTATGAACGAAGTGACGTTATCAAAACCTCATAGAAATATTCAGCAAGGAGACGTGAAACATAACCTTCACTTAAATAAAGACATATTACCAGAAAAAATCCCAGTGTGCGGTCCATGTAATTACTTGCTTAGATGATTTTTTTTTTTTAAGGAAAATGTCTATCTATTAGTATCATTACTAAATGTGTGTTAAGAGCTAGGAACATACACATGCACGTGGATAACAGTCCACGTGGGCAATCTCAGCAAGGGGTACTCTGAGAGTAAGAGCACAAAAATTGTAAGCACTCATACGTAACCTCAAGATTAGAACAGGATTATATGAATCAGAAGAGTCTAAAAACATCTTTGTAGTTTTGTCATCTGATAATGATAAACATTAACAGGCTAAGCATGGCTGCGTAGAGTTTGGATCCTCAAAAACCAGCCAAGCCTTAATGGACTAAATACGGCGGTAGAAAAGCCGTTAGGCCAAGAGACATCATCCTGGGCTTTAAGGGATAAGCGGTTTAGCCAAGTCTCTATAGTATACACAAACTACACACTCGGGTGATCAACACAACTAACAAATGTATTGCTTCACCGCCGCTGAATATATTAGTTAGTAAATTAGTTGATTGATTTGGTGAGATATACTGCGAATGAAGAGAAAAAGTAAATAGAAAAAAATAAAGAAAATAGTATACATCAGCATAAGTATTGTCATCTTGAAACTATGTAAAAAGACATTCTAAGAACTGCTGGCGCCCCTTTCTGCTGAAGAAAAGGAAAGAGGCCAGAGGAATAAGTCTTTAAAAAAAAGGAAACGGAGAAAGGTCCACGAAAAGTAACATCTTGATCACAAAACATTCCGAAACAACGTCCCCATTCCCCCAAGCGAAGAAGAGTGAAATTCACCCTTCATTGTGTTCCAGATCCTAGCATATTATTAAAATTTTATAAAAAAAAATACAACATATTTTTTTACATATATATTTTATTTTTTATTTTTATTTATAAATTATATTAAAATATTTTTATATTTTGCAATTTTTTTTTGTCCTGTGTTTGGGGGTTCCACACACACCCCCTCCTATATATATTTTTAAAAATTTTTATATATATATATATTATATAAAATTATATTTATATATATATATATTATATCATATTTTATATAATTTTATTATATATTATTATATTATAATATATATATTTTTATATATAATAATAATTTTTATATTATATGATGTTTTGTTGTGCATTTTTTGCCGTGTTTGGTACCACACACACACACACACCCAACACACCAAATATATATATATATATAATATATATAATATATAATTAATATATAATATTATAATATATATATTTTAATATTAATATAAAATATATATTTTATTATATTATGTGTATATTATATATATATATTTATTTTATAAATAATATATGTAGGTAGTATTAGTGCTATTTGCCTTTTTTTGTTACACACACACCACCACAACAACAACACACACACACCACACACACACACACACATATATTATATATTTTATATATGTTGTATGTATTATTATATATAATATTATATTTATAAAATATATATATAATTATATATTATATATATTTTAATTATATATATTGTGTGTGGGGTTTACATATTATATATATATATATATATATATATCATATAATTTATTTATTTATATTAATATTTAATAATTACATTATTTATATATATAATTTTAATATATATTATTTTGTTGATGTATGTTGTCATATTTGTCCTGTGTTTGTGTACCACCCACACACACACACACCACACACACACACACAATTATTATTTTTTATATTAATTATATTATTTTATATATAATATTATATATATTATTATATATATTTTGCCGTGCCTCTATATTTCTATGTGCCTGTACGAATTAGTACGTGCGTGGATGAAATAAAAAAGCAAGAGAGTTGGAAAAGGAGAGCAGAACATACGTACAAAAAAGAAAAGAAAAAAAAAAGCCCGTGTCTTTTTCGTGCTCTTTCCGCATCTAACCGACACTACAAGCGAAACCCTTGCGTGCGCTGTTTTTTTTTGCTCTCGCCCTCCAGTTTTCCCTTCTGTTCCTTCGAAAAACCGGGGGCACGATTGAGGTCCAGGGTCACTAGCCTGTGACGTCACTAGTGGTACGTTTGTTTTATTTTATCATTATATTAATTATTATATAAAAATATATATATTATATTATATATATATTTATTATTATATATATTTAACATATTTACATATATATACAAAATTTTTTATATATAATTTTATTATATATATATATTTATATTCATATAATTATTATTATAATATTATTATTTATATAGAAATTTTTAGTGTATGTATAATACTTATACCTACTACATAATATATAGAGATGATAGGGGTAATAACCCTTTTGGTTGGTGCGTGTGTGTGTACTGTGTGGGTGTGTTGTGTGGTGTGTGTGGTTGTGTGTGTGTGTGTGTGTGTGTGTGTGTGTTATGTAATAATCAATATATAATAATATATATATTTTAATATTATATATAATATATTTATAATATTATTTTTTAAAATTATTATATATATACATAATATATATATATATATATTTATATTTGTGTGGGTGTGTGTGTGTGTGTTTTGTGTGTGGTTGTTTTTGGGTGTGTGTGGTGTGTGTGTGTGTGTGATATATACATATATTGATTATATATATATTATATATATAAAAATTTATATAATGTATATCTATTATTATAATTAATATTTTATAACATGTGGTGTGTGTGTGTGTGGTGTGTGTGTGTGTGTGTGGTGTGTACATTCACGCTTTTTCCTCAGACCATCTTGTCACTGGCGGGCCCCTTGGTCTCTAAGGGTTACTATATCCCAGTCGTTACCTTCACTCCCCTCTTGAAGCAAAAGTCAAACTGGGGGGGACAGTTTTGTAAAAGTTTTCCTAAGCAAAAGCCAAGGAAACCTCTTTGTAGCTTTTTGGCTGGCGAAAGGGCGCTCCCCATAGACCGATCTGGGGTTTTTCTTCTTCACTGGAGTTTTTTTTTTTTATTTTCCCCCAATATGTAACTCCCACAATCTCTAGCGCTTTGCCTTGTGTGTGTGTATGTAATAATTTTATTAATTATATTATATATTAAATATTATATATATATATAAAATGTGTGTGTGTCTGTTTGTGTATATTTTTTCATATGTGTTCCAAAACAGACACACACACACACAGACACACACACACACACCAAAACACCCCCACACACACACACACACACACACACACACACACACAAACACACCCAACACACCACGCACATTCCACCACAACACACACAACACACACACACCAAAACCACACCCCAACCACCCACAACCCCAACCACCATAATATTATATATTTTTAATATAAAATTTTAATATTTGGGGGGGGTGGTGGTGTGTGTGTGTGTGTGTTGTTTGTTGTGTGTGGTGTGTGTGTGGTGGGCATAACATAAATTTTAATAATTATATATAATATATAATATATATTATATATATATATAATATATGTGTATGTTTTATGTATGTAACATATATCCAAAAATTTAATATATAATATATATTATATTATAAAATTTATTTATTATATATTATTATATAAAACTTAAAATATATATAATTATTAAAAATATATATTATTATATATAATATTATATTAAAATTATATATTATATATAATATATATTTTTTATAATTCTGTGTATATTGTATGTGTATATATATTAAAATTTTATATATAATTATATTTTAAAAAATATATATATTATGTGTGTGGTGTGTGTTGTTGTGTGTGGGGTGTTGTGGTGTGTGGTGTGTGTGTTGTGTGTGGTTGGTGTGTGGGGCGTGTGTGTGCGTTGTGTTGTGTGTTTGTGTGTGTTGGTGTGGTTTTGTTGTTTTATATTTATATAATTTTTATAATTTAATTTTATATTTTAATATATATATATTATTCATGATAATGTGTTGTGTGTGTTGTGGTTGGGGGTGGTGTGTGTGTGTGTTTGTGTTGTGTTTTTTTGGTGTGTGTTTGTGTGTGTGTTGTGGGTGTGTGTGTGTGTGGGGTGTGTGTGGGGTGTGTGTTGGGGTGTGTGTGTGTGTGTATTTATGATTTTGGTGGTGGTGTGTGGACACCCGCCCGGGAAGCCCTTATGCTGAGCTCAAAACACGTCAGTGGCCGAGTCGTACACAGTCACTCCTTCAGGGTGGGGATATTGTTCCCCCCATGCAAAAAGGGGACTGTACCAATGCCATGCAAGAAAGCTGAACCACTTTCACACCACTAGACTCAGAGAGATCCTCGGCATCAAGTGGCAGGACGAAGCTGCAGACGCCCAAGCAGGTCTCCCAGCATCTTCACCAGCCATAGCGACGCTGAGCAGGACTTGTGGTACGCATGTCAGACGAGCGACTGTCAAAGAGACTCTGCCAAAGAGGTCAGCGATGCCACGGAGGTCAAAATAAACGCTTCAGAGATACTCTAAAAGCCTCACTGAAAGCGTTCACCATCTCCCCTTGGGAACAGACTGCATCAAATCGTGTCGCTTGGCGCTCCTCCATCCACAAAGGTTCTCTGCTGTGTGAGGCAAACAGGCCAGTTGCACCTGAACAAAAGAGGCACAGCAGGAAAGCCCGTCTCCCGGAGACGTCCCTTTCATCCCCTGCCCCACTAGTCATAGATCACACACGCACACGCACACACACGCACACACACACACACACACACACACACACACACACACACACATACACACACACACACACACACACACACACACACACATACACACGCACACGCACACACACACACAGACACATTATATTATATATATATGTGTGTGTGTGTGTGTGTGTGTGTGTGTGTGTGTGTGTGTGTGTGTGTGTGTGTGTGTGTGTGTGTGTGTGTGTGTATATATATATATATAATATATATATATGTATGTATATATAAACATATATTCATGCATATATATGTGTATATGTATATGTATATATAAATATATATATGTATATATATATATATATATATATATATATATATATATTTATTTATATATATTGCATGTATATAAACATATATACATGTATATATATATATATATGTATATATATATATATATATATATATATATATATATATATATATATATATATATATTCACATACATATGTATATATGAATATATGTATATGTATGTACATACGCACGTATGTATGTATGTATGTATGTATGTATGTATGTATGTATGTATGTATTTATGTATGTATGTATCTGTGTATGCCCTTTTGCTTGTACAGATGTATATACTTTTACAAAGCCAAAAAGGAAAAATAAACGATATAAAAGTTATTACTTAGTGAGGATTTGGACAAAAAGGAAAAAAAGCTGTGAGATTTATCCCGTCACTGAATTTTGGTTTTCATATTGCGTCAAAGCCTGGAAACTTCATCTTTTTCGACTTTTATCTTTTTACATATCTCACCAGATCGCTAGTCTTTCCAAAATTGCCATGAACCGAATTGGAGAGTTTGAGTTTGATGGAAAGGGTGTACGTGAAAATGAACGTTATGCTAAACTCACACATGCAGACACTCACAAACCCATAAGCTCGCACACGTTCACAAAAAAACGAATAAACAAAACACAAATATCAAACTTTTAATAATGAAAAGTTACTTTGGTAACTGATACTAATAATTATTATTATCATCATCATCGTCGTCGTCATCATCATCGTCATCATCGTCATCATCATCATCATCATCATCATCACCATTATCATTGTTATAATTATAACTTTCCCTATTTTTTATTGATACTATTGTCATTATCATCATCCCTATTTTCATTATTAATATTTTCTTTATCATTATTGTTGCTATTATTTACTAATACTGTCATTAGTATTACTATTATTAATATTACTATCTTCAATATTAACATCATTATTACTATCATCAATTTTATGATTATTTAATTATCATTACTATCAAGACCATTATGATAACAAGAACAATAATTTTCTTATAATGATAATGATGATATCATTATCATCATCGTTATCATTATCATCGCCATTATAATTATTAATACAATGACAACAGAAATAACACCAATAACAATTTTTAAAAATGCTATCACTAGCTACTGATGATAAATGACAGAAGAATAGAAAGAACGAGAAAGGGAAGAAGACACACAGAAAAGAATCGTGAAGACCGAGAAACGTGCGTAAGAATAATGGATATGAGGAACGACAATGATTGACGAAAATCAGTTCTCTTTTCCCCCTGTCAGTTGCCGGGGAATCGAAGTCAGTTGAGGTCCAGCGAGCGGTTCTCCTTTCATTACTCTTCGTCTTGTCTTTGGAAATTTGGAAATGGTGTACGAGAGCCTGTCTGTTTTGTGTGTTTGTTTTTTTCTTTATATATATCCACACACACATATGTATGTATGCATGTGTGTATATATATGTATACATATTTATATGTGTATATATGTGTATATGTATATATATATATACATATATGTGTGTGTGTGTGTGTGTGTGTGTGTGTGTAGATATATATAAAGATATATTTGTATACATTTATAGAAGCACACACATATATACGTGTGTGTGTGCGTGTATGTGTGTGTGCATGTATGTGTGTGTGTGTGTGTGTGTGTGTGTGTGTGTGTGTGTGTGTGTGTGTGTGTGTGTGTGTGTGTGTGTGTGTGTGTGTGTGTGTGTGTGTGTGTGTAAGAGAATGAATAACAGAATGGATCATGCCCTAAACAATGCAATAATGCAGAAAAGGTATCCGGGTGTGTGGGAAAAACGTCAGTAGGGTTAAAAGCCCAAACAACACACACAACGGAATTTTCAGGTATAAACATTTTTCGTTGCTAGTATATAGGACTCAATGTAAACACAGCTCAGCCCTCTAATGTCGAGCGCGGGAATAAACATTATTGAAAGACGTAAATGTTTACCGGTTGTGGGAATCGCTCAGATGTCAAGAAGGGAAACTAATTGGAGGTTGTATATCGTGGTGTCAGTTACGGAACAGAATAGGGGATTAGGAAACTGATGACTGTGGAGTGGTCGTGAGCGGGATTTTTGAGAATGTTCGAGTTAGTGAAGTGTAAGATTGCATGAAAGAAGGAGGGACGGGAGAAAAGGTGGGTGTAGGAATAGATAGACTGGCTGATAAAGAGAGAGAATGAGTAAGAGAGAGAGTAAGTTTGAGTGAGTGAATGAGAGAGATGGAGAGTAAGAAAGAAAACGAGATAAAAATGTTAAAAAGCGACGGAGGGACGAGGGAGACAGACAGTCCCCTCACTCCGAAAACAAACGGACCTCGTAAAAAAGTCAGAAGATATAAGGCCACGGGCAAAAGACGAAAGGAGGAGACAGGAAATGGGAAAAAAAGAGGAAGAGGGGGAAGGAGAGAAAATAGAAAACACCTGCAGCCTCCCTTGAAACGCAAAAGAATTGAGGAACGGTACAAGTTAAAACTGTAAACTGAATTATTAACGCAACATGACAAGGAATGTGTTGGTACTGCAGATCCAGGGCTGATTTGTTGTTTACATGACCGTAAAATATATTTAACACAGTATAGAATACATTGCTGATACACACACACACACACACACACACACACACACACACATACAAATATATATATATATATATATATATATATATATATATATATATATATATATATGTATGTATATGTATTTATATGTATATATAAGTATATGTACATATGTTTATTTATATATATGTATATATATATAGAGAGATATAAATATACATATGTACATTTATTTTTTTTTAAGTGCCCTGTCCCACAAGGGCGTTGGCGATGATGGATTTCCATGATTTTCTTGGCAATTTAGAGCGGTGGTTTGCCGTTGCCTTCCGCCCGGTGTTTTTATCGAGTCACCTTCTCTATTTACCCGGCATTGACTTTGAGCTGGCTTGGCCACCCAGTGGCTAGGCAGGTAATTGAGGTGAAGTTCCTTGCCCGAGGGAACAACGCGCCGCCCGGTGACTCGAACCCTCGAACTCAGATTGGCGTCGTGACAGTCTTGACTCCGATGCTCTAACCACTCGGCCACTGCGGCCTACATATGTACATATGTGTGTGTTTGTGTATGTGTGTGTATATATATATATATATGTGTGTGTGTGTGTGTGTGTGTGTGTGTGTGTGTGTGTGTGTGTGTGTGTGTGTGTGTGTGTGTGTGTGTGTGTGTGTGTGTGTGTTTAAGTGTTTTACACACACACACACACAACAACACACACACACACACGCATATATATACATATATATATATAGATATATATATAGATATATATATATATATATATATATATATATATATATATATATATATATATATAGATATATATATGTATGTATGTATGTGTGTGCACATATATATGTATGTATGTGTGTGTGTGTGTGTGTGTGTGTGTGTGTGTGTGTGTGTGTGTGTGTGTGTGTGTGTGTGTGTGTGTGTGTGTGTGTGTGTGTGTGTGTGTGTGTGTGTGTGTGTGTGTGTGTGTGTGTGTGTGTGTGTGTGTGAACAAACACAGCCTGATAAGGAGTCACCATGATAATGTATGTTTGTTTAGTCCTAGATCCTCCCTTATCAAGATTACACATTGAATCGATACATTAATAATATCGAAAAAGGCTGCAGGAAGATAAAATATATAGAAAAAAGCAATACTGTTCTCCTTCTTCGTCACACACACACAAAAATCACGATCACGTGTACGTATTTGTTTTTACATGGAGATAGAGATCCATAAGACACTGACTCAGTGAAACTTGATGTTCGTGTGTTATTTCGTGCAAGCCATCCATTAACAGGACATGCGAAATGTTCGGTGCTTGAGTAGGAGAATTTCCAGCACTTTAAAACTTTTCTAATAACATATTTTACCTCGGAGTCTAGTAGGGAGAGGGCGAGACAAATGGAGATGGATAGATACGGTATATATGAGTAGAGTCTTTTGCAAAGGGGGAAGGAGGGGAAGATGGGAGATTGACAGAGGAGAGAGAGAGTCATAGAGAAAGAGAGAGGGATAGGTTAGGCAGATAAATAGATAGAGAGAGAGGCTGGAAAAGTCAGAAATACGGAGAGAGATGGTGAGGACATAAGAGTCGGAATGCAGAAATAGAAAAAAAGGATCTATGATAATGCACTCTAGGTAAAGTAACCAATATGCTCTCTCTCTCTCTCTCTCTCTCTCTCTCTCTCTCTCTCTCTCTCTCTCTCTCTCTCTCTCTCTCTCTCTCTCTCTCTCTCTTTCTCACTTCATCATTAGTTCATACTCTCTGTCGTTATTCCTCTGAGAACAAAAGTTTGTGATTTTCTTTATTATTATAAGCAGTATTATTGTTACTGTCATTACTATATTTATCATTGAATTTGTTATTGTTCTTATTATCATCTCCTCCTATTATTATCATTATCAGTTACTTTTTATTACCATTCATACTTATTATATCATTTATATTATCATGATTATTATTGCTATTATTATTATTATTATTATTATTATTATTATTATTATCATTATTATTATTATTATTATTATTATTATTATTGCTGTTATCATTACTATATTGTCATTATCATCAGTATTATCATTATAATTATTACTAGTAGTAGTAGTAGTAGTAGTAGCATCATTATTGTTTTTGTCAACCGAAAATATATATATATATTTTTTTTTTAGGATGTGAACAGATGTAAGGTTCCAGGCTACGCACACTGCCACACCCGAGTAGTAGGTTTGGGAACCGTGTGTGTTGCGTATGGGGGTGTGAATGTTGCATAAAAGAAAGGTGGAAGGAAAATAC
>NC_051395.1:15430364-15435364 GCF_015228065.2 Penaeus monodon | reverse complement strand
TTGGAAATTTCATATCGTTCATGTATCGTGATCAACAGTATCAAAAGCCTTTGAGTAATTGATGAAACACAGGTATAGGTCTTTCTGATGTTCTATATTTTTCTCTATGATCAAATTTTAGATTTAGAATCTGGTTTCTGGTACCTTTTCCAGAGCGAAAACCTGCTTGTTCGTCTGCAATTTCTTCTCTTAACTTTAACTTCATTCTTTCAGCAATAATTTTCAACAAAATTTTGCTGCTGTGACTTATTAATGCAATTGTCCTGTTATTGTTGCATTGGAGTGCGTCACCTTTTTTAGGTATGGGAGTAAAGACTGATTTTACCCAGTCTTCTGGCCATCTTCTTTCATTCCAAATTTTCGTACAAAGTTTGTAGAAGTATTCAACACTTTCGCCAGCATTCTTGATTAGTTCTGCTGTTATTTCATCTATTCCCAGGCTCTTGTTATTCTTTAATTCTTTTATGGTTTTTATGACTTCGTCTAGCAGTGGCGGTGGTTCATCTTCGCTGTCACCGAGTCTAATTAATGTTGTTATTAGATCTTTATTCTTTTTGTATAGGTTGGAACAATATTGATTCCATCTATCTTTGACTTCTTTTCCATCACATAAAATAAGTCCATCTTCAGTTTTGATAGTGTCCATTATAGGTTTAAATTTTCGTGTGATGTTTCGTACTCCTTGGTAGAGTTCTTTAGTTGTCTTATTGATATAACAGTTTTCAATTCTCTGGCAATGTTCATTTAAATATTTTTCCTTATCTCGTCGCAATAATCTTTGAATTTTTGTATTTTGTTTTTTGTAAATTACTTCTTCAACTGGATTATTGATACCCTTTGATTTTACGCATCTTCTTGTTTCAATTTCACTTAGTGTTTCTTCAGATATCCAGGGGGAATTTGTCTTTTTCCTTTTGGCGATAGTTTCTTATGCGCGTTCAGAAGGAGTTCTTTTCCTTCTTCCCACAACTCATTTGGTGTTTTATCATCTTCACATTGATTGAGTATTTCAAATTTGTTTGACACTGTAATTCTGTAATTGTTATCAAGGGTTTTGTAGTCGAGCTTTAGAGGTGGTGTTAGATGCTCCATCTTTTTGAGTCTTATTTGAAAGTCGATAGTTAGTAGTTGGTGGTCACTGTTGCAGTCGGCACCAGGTCTTGTCTTGGCATTTTTTATGCAACCTTTCCATTTCTGGTTCAACACAATATAGTCAATTTGGTTGCGTGTTCTTTTGTCTGGTGAAAACCACGTGTACAAGTGTCTTGGGTGGTTTTGGAACAATGTGTTGGCTATAACTAGATTATTTGTACTACAGAATTCAATAAAATCTTCACCTCGTTCATTTATATCTCCAAGGCCGAATTTTCCACAGGCGTCATTTTTTAGATCATTTTTTCCTACTTTGGCGTTGAGGTCTCCCATGATTATTTTTACATCTCTGTTAGGGATTGTGTCTAAAGTTTCTTGGAGAGTGTTATAAAAATTTTCCATTTCTTCATCACTTGCAATGTTGGTTGGTGCGTAGCATTGTATAATACTAATGTTATGAGGTTTTGCTCGTATTCTGACTTTTTCAAATGCGATCATTTATTGGGCTGTACCCAATTAGTGCATTTGCAGTTTTTTTCGTGAGAATCATAGCAACTCCGTGACTATAATTTCCTTCTTCTTTTCCAGAAAAAAGAACTGTCTTGTTTTCTTTAGTTTGAAACTTCCATTACTTTTCCAATTGGTCTCACTGATTCTTAGTATTTGAATGTTTTATCTATCCATTTCGTTACAGACAGTATGTAATTTACCAATCTCTTTCATTTTCCTTACGTTCCACGTTCCGATTTTTAATGTGTTTCTTAATGGACATGTTATATATAATATATATATATATATATATATATATATATATATATATATATATATATATATATATATATATATATATATATATATATAATCGAAACCGGTCAAATACGTCTCTTGTACTGTGAAGATAGTCATTCTCATTCATCCTTCATATTATAGATAATATAGATATAGATATAGATAGATATAGATATAGATATATATAGATATAGATATAGATATAGAATAGATATATATATATATATATTATATATATATATATATATATATGTATATATATATATATACATTTGTGTATATATATATATTTTTTTTTTTTAACAGCCATTCATTCCACTGCAGGACATAGCCTCTCTTAGTTCACTCTTGAGAAGTTATTTGGCAGTACCACCCTTGCCTGACTGGATGTCCGTCCTAATCAACCGCGGTTCGACGCGCTAGTACTTGTGCCACGGCGGCGATTTCCCCTACGACATCTGACATATGTATATATATTATGTATATATATATGTACATGCATTACATAATATATATATATATATATATATATATATATATATGTGTGTGTGTGTGTGTGTGTGTGTGTGTGTGTGTGTGTGTGTGTGCGTGTGTGTGTGTGTGTGTGTGTGTATGTGTGTGTGTGTGTGTGTATGTAGGTATATATATATACATGGACCCCACGGTTAAAAGAAATCTTCCCTCATTCCTGTTTGCCTCCTTCCCTGGCATGCTTCCTGCTTTTCATACTTACGAGGATTCTGTCATCGTCACGGCCCGACGGATGAACCAACTTCGCTTCCTCCCTTTCCTGACAATGCACGTTCTCTCCTCCTTGAATGTATCCGCGCTGTTAGGAGGGATGTCGAGCATGTCTTCTATCGTCCACGGGCACGGTCGGACCTCCTGAAGGAGCGGCTCCCCAGCTTATAGCCGACGTTGCTCATGGTTATTTCCGGTCCCTCTCCACCAACCATGGCCACTCTCTCTCCCGAACTCTCCAGCCTTACCGCCCGCAGTCCTTGGTCCCGTTTCCCGTGAATGCATTGTTGCTACTTTTCCACCGTCGCCTGAAAGATATGAGCAGCCTGTTTCCCGGAGGCGAATTTCAACCAAAGGTTCAAGGTCATCAACTCCTTCATTTCTATGGGCTACCTAAAACCCATAAGCCAGCCGTGCCTCTGCACCCCATCATTTCCTCCCGGCGATCTGTGACGCACCCTATTGCGGCCTGGCTGACGAAGTCTCTCACTCCCCTCCTCGGCACTTTCTCTCCTGCTCACCTCCGCCACTCTCAGGACTTCATCTCCCGTGTCCCTGGTGTCTCGCCGGCAATCATGATGAGCTTGGATGTCAGCTCCCTGTTCACCAAGGCCAAGCTTAATGACGCCATTGCTTTCCTTCAGAGGAGGCTGCTCGCAGAGGATCCTCGTTTCCCTCTGCCCACCGACGTTTTCCTCCAGCTAATTCGTCTGTGTGTGGAGTCATTCCTTTTCCTTTGAAGATTGTTTCTACTCTCAGACATTCAGTATTGTCCATGGGCTCTCCCCTCTCTCCAGTCTTAGCAAAACTGTTCAAGGAATTTTTCGAGTCTGTGCTTCTCCCTTCCATCTCCCTTCGTCCGTCGGTTTGGCTGAAGTATGTCGACGACGTCTTTGCTTTCTGGTTTCATGACCTTGCCCTGTTCTCGGATTTCCTGAACTCTCTCTCTCTCTTTCCATCCGTTTCAAGGTGGAATGGGAGATTGATAACACTTCGCTGTTCCTCCGCATCTGTGACTCCAGTACCTGGATGGAGAGATCGACTTCCTGCGTCGTTCGTTCTCGAAACTGGGCTACCCTCGTCATGTTCTCGAAGTCGCGTTATTCAGGGCACGGCGTACCTTCTACCAGACTCCTCTCCTAAAGAGACTCCTCACCTGCCCGTCCTCAGCCTGCCCTACACTGAGATCTACTCTCTCCGTCGCCCTCTTCACCCTCTCAACCGCAGGCTAATCTTTCGCCAGATGAACACTCTCCGTCGCAACCTGGTCCACACTAGTCCTCCCTCTACCTCGAAGGTGGACACCTATGCTGTCCCTTGTGTCTCCTGTGATAAGCAATATTTGGCGAGACTGGCGCCAGTCTCACTAAGTGTCTGAACATAATTACGCTGTATCCAGGGGACGCATCAACTACGTCCTCTTTTGCCATCAGTGGAACACAGGCCATCAGATGGGTTGGTCTTTCCTTCCACTGATCCCCACGCCCGCAGACTAATGGAAACCTCCTTAATAAAGCTGCTGCCTATTTTCAACTTGAGCAGCAGCTTTTCTCCTTCCGATAGTCTCCTCGCTTCCCACATCCTCCGCCTTCTCCCTTATGCCGGCGACCCTGCACATAGTCCGCCCGATCTTCCGACCTGATTTGACATCCCATCGTCTCCGGTCGTCTGTCCTCAGATGCCCGTGTTGTCGCGTTACCGCTCCTCTCTCTCTTTTATAGCCCCTCCTCTCCTTTTCCTCTTCAGACCTGAAGCTGGAATCCAGGTGGATTTCGAAACTGTAGTCTCATTTTCAATTAATCTAGCTTTTGCATTGTGGGTTTTTCTACCATAGTATCACTATGGAAGAGTGTTTTACCGTTCATATATATATATATATATATATATATATATATATATATATATATATATATATTATATATATGTGTGTGTGTGTCTGTGTGTGTGGCGCGCGCGCGCGCGCGCGTGTGTGTGTGTGTGTGTGTGTGTGTGTGCATACATATATAGATAGATAGATAGATAGATAGATATATACACATACACACACACACACATATATACATATCATACACACACACACACACATATATATATATACACATATATACATATACCTATATACATTGACAGACAGATAGATAGCAGATGTGTGTGTGTGTGTGTATACGTGTGTATATGTATATATATATATATATATATGTATATATAATATATAATATATATATATATATTAGTATATAATATATATATATATATATATATATATATATATATAACATATATACATATATATATATATATATATAATATATATATACTATATATGTGTGTCTGTGTGTGTGTGTGGTGTGTGTCGTGTGTTGTGGTGTGGTGTGTTG
>NC_051395.1:15422864-15425364 GCF_015228065.2 Penaeus monodon | reverse complement strand
ATTACATTAGTATGCAATTGTCTTGATACAAATTTTCAGACATATAGGACTAGATATTGGCAATATATTAAATAATATTATATGTGTGAGTGAGCTAGTTTGGTTCGGATACTTTGCGAATGTTCTATCCTATCTAGCTTGCAATCAGTTTTGAATATTTTTCATAAGATCTGTACCATACCATAAAAGTTTCAGGACTTAATCAATATAGTATTTATTATATAGCTAACCAAGATGTGTAATACGATGGACTGGAAGAGCTATTAATCAATCCAAATGCATTATGAGATGTCTATATCATAAAATCAGTATGTTCTTTCAATCCTTGATATCCATATTGATTATGGAAGTTAATACGCTATCTATATTGATCTCACTCTGATTGCTTTTTTACATTTATATACATATGAGTACATTTAGATCATTTATAAGCTACGCACACCATAACAACATACACCGTACAGCATAACCAGGACCCAACTCACGCTATACGACACGTTTCCTAGTGATGATACTGTATATGTTATTATATAGTCGAAACAACCTGTGGAGTAGCTGTGACGACCCAGGTCATACATACATCACCACCCACACAGACACAGATAACCGAGGGCCGCGACACCCCACAGACCGCACTAACCACCACAACATGGCAGATCATACAGTATACATACAGACATATATTATTGAATTTTTTTAATTATATATATATTATTTATATTTATGTTACATCAGGTCAACATTGTAATACAGCTCTTACATACGCACACACATACCACAAACATCACTACACAACACTACAACAAATCAAAATCATATATATATATTATTGTTATTATGTTGTATTTTGTTATGTATATTATGTTGTGTGTGTGTGTGTGTGTGTGTGTGTGTGTGTGTGTGTATAAACAATGCGAATAAAATATACAAATACTTAATAACAATATACAGAAATATCAAATAATGATGAACAATAGTGTAACAAAATGCAAAACTGCATAATAATCTGTAATTATATACTGTAATTGATCATGACCATGATCTGTGGTGGAATTGTCTATTTACTTAATCATTTAATCTTGGTTGCTTTGTCTGTCCTTTTGTTGGTACACAATCGAGAGATTATCAATCATAATTTTTTTTTCTTCCTTTTGTAGACGTGAAACAACACTGCATCATAGGATTATTACTTTTATGTGAAGCAGTGAATTGTAATGCATTTGAGATGTGAATAATATTAGAGATGAATTCCTGGAATTATGCCTTTGAACTTATCCTAATTAAGCAAATGGTTATGAACAAAAAGCGAACTACTAATTGTATTTGTATCAAAGTCTTTAGTGTTTGTAACTGAAATAAAAACATGTTCACCTTTTAATAGAGACAGTTAGGATTTGAATTGAATTTGAAACATTGGAACATTGACACTTCACAAAGAAAATCAAGCCTTTGCCCCATTTCGACATTTTTGTGCATGAACAGCTATCTGTTTATCTATCTATCCGTATATCTGTCTATCTAACTATTTATCTGTCATAAACTTTGTCAGTTTAGTTGTCTGTTTGTCTGTCTATCGACCTATCTATAATTTTTATCTGTTTATCTCTCTGTCAATATGTTTATCTGTCTGCTTATATATCTACATGTTTATTCATCTATCTATCTATCTACGATTATTCATAAAAGTGTGTATCCATATATTTGGCATGCACTTGGTATTTGATATTCATGCAAATGCACACCCGCAATTTTAAGCACGAACGAAATGAGAAAAGAACAAGAAAATAAAACCCATAAGAAATTAGTACCATGACGGAAATTTGTCTGCAGCCAAGAACCTAATTAGAGCTTATTCCAGGAAATGAGAGCAGCTGTTAGAGATAATCCGAATACTAAACATTATATAAAGGTCTAAACGGCCAGGAGGCACATTAAAGGAAATGTTCAGACATCGTGGGGGGGAAAATCTAATCTAAGATCCCCATGAAAAAAAAAGAAGAACGGGAGATAAAAGAAATGAATAAAAGAGGTGAGAACGAGACGAAAGGAAGGAGGGAGAGAGAGAGAGAGAGAGAGAGAGAGAGAGAGAGAGAGAGAGAGAGAGAGAGAGAGAGAGAGAGAGAGAGAGAGAGAGAGCGAGAGAGAGAATCAGACAGACAACAGAACAAAACAAGCATGAGCACACACAGTGACAGCATCAACAAGTGACAAAGCACCAGAAAAGAAGAAAAACGAAAACAATAAAGCAGGGAAGCAGAGAAAGTAATCAAACCAAGATCCCTACTTATAGGCAGGATTTCTCCACATCGTAAAATCCGATACGTCTCCCCTCTCTCCGAACACAGTAAAATTATATATTCATGGAAAAAGCCGACTCCGTCACTTAAGAGAAGATTTCTATACGTTGTCGAAGGTATCCACTCCGTTTATGGGAATAGTCCCTGGCAAAATGTGCTAGTGAGTTTATTCCTGGTTCGCTGTATCAGTGTTCTTGTTTCAT
>NC_051395.1:15417864-15420364 GCF_015228065.2 Penaeus monodon | reverse complement strand
CAGGGTTTACCGGAGTGCTGAGTTCTGTGGCACCGACCATAGGCTGCTTGTGGCTACCCTGCGGGTCCACTTCAAAACTCCCCGTCCCTCCAGTGGCCACCCTAAGGTGTTTCACTTGGACAGACTAAGGGAGGGGGAGTGTGCCCGTGGGTTCGCCACGGCAGTCTCTGACCGATTCACAGAAACCAGCAACCTGACGGATCCAGTTGCTCTGTGGGAGTCCTTCAAGCACGTAACACTCGAAGGATAAGGCAGAATACCATCTCCCTGGAGACATTAGAGGCCACTGAAGCGTGTCGCAAGGCTCGGCTGAATGGGAATCAAGTCTTGCGTCGTTCCATGGTGCGTAGGGCTCGGACACTGCTGAGAGGGGACAAGGAACAGTTCATCAGGAATCTTGCTGGGGAGGGTCCGAAGGCCATTTCTTGGAAATGATCTTCGCCCTGCCTACCAAGCCCTGAAAAAAAAACTGAACCCTAAGCCCTCCTCACAGATGACTGTAGTCTGATCAGCGGATGGACGGATCATCTCAGATCAGGTTGGGGTTCGTTAACGTTGGGCTGAGTATTTTGAACAGTTGTACCAGGGGGACCCTCCAACAGTTAGCTTTGGATGCAAGCGATGTCTCAGTACCTGTGGGCCCGGGCCCACCCATCAGCGAGGAACCTCCTACCTAACAGAGGTTAGGATGGCGATTTCCAAGCTGAAGAGTGGGGAAAGCTGCAGACATATGTGATATCCCTGCTGAATTGCTAAAAAGGCTGGGGGTTTAAACCTATGGCTCGGGGCCTGCATACAGTCCTGACTGCCATTTGGCAGTCGGTACCATTCCCCCTGACCTGCTAAGGGGCGTGGTCATCCCTCTCTGGAAGGGGAAAGGGGACGATGGGACTGTAGCAACTACCGTGGCATTACAAATGCTCAGCATACCAGGCAAGGTTCTCGCTCACATTCTTCTGAAACGGATCCGCAACCACCTACTGAGGCACCAGAGACCGGAGCAGTCTGGATTTACTCCTGGCAGGTCCACAAAGACCGTATATAGCGCTTCGAGTAATTGTGGAACGCCGTCGTGAGTTTTGGTCGTGGTTGCTAGCACCCTACATCGACCTCAAGAAGGGCGTTTTGAAATCGGTGCATCGGGAATCGCTATGGGAGATCCTGAGGCTCAGGGGAATTCCGACACAGATTATTGGCCCGATAGCAAGCAGGCCAATAAAGTGAAAGTGCTGTAAAGTGGGGGTGGGGGTATGTCGAACTTCTTCCCTGTTAATTCAGGGGTGAGGCAAGGCTGTGTCCTTGCACCCACACTTTTCAACACTTGTATGGACTGGATAATGGGCAGAGCTACTAGCCAAAGTCAGTGCGGAGCACCACTAGGCAATATTAAGGTCTCGGACCTTGACTTTGCCGACGATGTTGCCATCCTATCTGAGTCCCTTTGGAGTCACTTGTGGCGGCTCTTGATGCATTTTTGCAATGAGGCGAAGGGCCCCCAGGCCTAGAGGTCTCCTGGACCAAGACCAAGATTCAGGACTTTGGGGGCCTGTTTTGGGGAACCCGTTCAGTCAATCCATGCTTGCGGCGAGGACGTTGAAAGTCCCCAGAAAGTTTTTACATACCTTGGTAGCGTAGTCCATATCTCTGGGTTGTCAGACCAGGAAGTCAGTAGACGGATTGGTCTGGCAACAGGACCATGAACTCGATCAACAAGAGCGTTTGGAGATGTCGGTAAATATGCAGACGGACCCCAAACTGCGTGTCTTCAAGGCCTTGATACTTCCAGTTTTGCTCTATGGAAGCGAAACCTGGACGCTATCCAGTGCCTTGGAGTCTCGCCTTGATGCCTTTTTGTAACAAGTCCCTTCGCCGGATCATGGGGTACAGTTGGCAGGACCACGTGTCCAACCGGCGGTTGCACCGTGAGACTGGCATGGGACCTGTTACTTGCATAATCCGGGATCGCCAACTCAGCCTATATGGCCACCTAGCTCGCCTCCCTATGGGCGACCCTGCCCATCAGGTTGTCTCTCTGCGAGACAACCCTGGGTGGAGGAGACCTGTGGGACGTCCTAGGAGATCATGGCTTGGGCAGCTCGACGAGACCTGTCGCGAGGAACTAGAGATGGGCCGAGTGCCTGCCTGGTGACTCGCCTCGAGGGATCCTCGTGGCTGGAAGCGAAGGGTGGATGCGGCCATGCGCCCCCGTCGGCGTTAGCCCCTTGATGATGATTGATGATATATATATATATATATATATATATATATATATATATATATATATATATATATATATATGTAGATACATACATATATATAAATATATATATATATATATATATATATATATATACAAATATATATTGGAAGAAAGTGTTGTCAAGGCTTTCTATTTTTACTTTTTAGTCAAGGGTGGGTGGGTGGATGGATGGATGGATTGATGAATGGGTGGATGGTTGGTTGGTTGGATGGACGGATGGATGGACGGATGGTGTACGAT
>NC_051395.1:15407864-15415364 GCF_015228065.2 Penaeus monodon | reverse complement strand
CCCACATGCAGGTTTGTGAGTGTCGGGTATTAAAAATCTTGTTTTACCCGGAAATTGGAGCCTGGAATATTTAAAAAGCGCGTTGTTATAACTTGAATCGAAATGTGATAACTGAGATGCGTCCACTGCTTCATCCCACACGCAGAGACAGAGAAAGGTTGAGGAAAGTGATGCGACCCAACACGCCATGTTTACGTTAGCCATTGTTGTTAGGATTTGTTTTTTATTTTATTTTTATTATATATATGTTTTTTTATGGCCTGTGGATACAGCAGCGGAATTTGTCGAAGGTGACAATGCCGTTTGTGTGCCAAGTAATGAATTTCGGAAGAAACAATAGACTAGAGTAGGGAAGGGAATTTGTTATAAGGGAGGGATCAATGACTTTTTGCCCAAGTAATAACAGGAAATACCGGGGAGTGGGGATGGCTGTATCAGAGGCTATCTAGTTAAACAAAGCAAACGAGTCACCTTCATTAACATACAGAGTGTGTCATTAGTGGTTTTGTAATGATGACCATTTAAAACAGAAAATTAATGATGCGTATTCAAACGTATTCACTGGTGTTTTTTGCACGTTCATTTATTGTTCGGTTAACTTATGTTTTGATAGCATTTATAACAGTATGAAAAGGAAGACAACTAACAGTCCTGCAAGACATGCATTTGAAATATAAATAATTGTGAATTATACTGAGGTTTGTTTTACTAGCAAAATTAAATCCTCCCCCCCCCCCCTCTCTCTCTCTCACTGTCTCTCTATCTGCTCATTAAGTATCTGCCTGTCTTTCTATTCCTATCTCTCTCTCTCTCTCTCTCTCTCTCTCTCTCTCTCTCTCTCTCTCTCTCTCTTCTCTCTCTCTCTCTCTCTCTCTCTTTCTCTCTTTCTCTTTCTCCCTTTTCTCTCTCTCTTTCTCTCTGCTTTCCTTTCCTGAAAATCTAGAATAGAAGTCCCCACACTATTTAGACCATTGACCCTTCACTGAATCCTTGATCACCCCCAGATATGCAGATACAAATAAGTATTAATGATAATTAAATAGATGTTCAGTTTCCATATACATACATTTAGGGGAACTGCATATCAAATCCTGTAATCCACATACAACAAGGGAAACAGCATACAAAGCCATGCGAAACTGCTCTGTATCTCCTTCCCCCTGTAGATATTAATGGATTATGAAATAAACAAACAATAGAAACTAATTATATGTATATCAGAAACGTGTAACAGGAAGGTCAATTCTATGTATTTCAGTTCCTTTTATGAATGTCCGCTTTCGACTCCAAACTACAAACAGCCCCGCCGTATATCAACCCCTTTTTCACCCCAAGGTGTTTATTGGCCCCTTAGACAGTCTCGACTACTGTGGAGATCTCGCTTCTAGAAGACCTAGAGAAATAATCCTTATTTTTTTTTATAATGGTGATGAGGGATGGGAGAGATGTTTCTTATAACAGTCTAGCATGCAAGAATTCTTTAAGGAAAACCTTTTATATTTTTAAGCTTAAAATTCGTATTAGTAGTGCGTTTTCCTTCAAGTCCTGCATTCCTATACAGACAGACAGACAGACAGGCAGATGATAGACTGTTATATGTAGACATGTAAATAGACAAATATAGTAAATAGGTAGTGGATATGTTTAGATAAACAGAAAGGTAAATAGTTAAACAACTGTAAAGATGAATAATCATGGGAATGAATCAATGGGGGAAAGAGATATAGACACACACATTTGTATCTGTTCCCGTATCATTTACACCAAAGAGCCACCTCACTCTCATTAAACCCAAAGTATGTCATTAACGAGCGCGTAATGCTGATCAAAGGCACGGGTTTTATCATCCTTATTGACCGCGCTTCCCTTTTTATCATGGACTCCGACACCATAAAAGGAAACAGATGGCCGGTTTTGAAGAGGATTGGCGGACCTCGAGTTTGTAAATCCTGCGCGGTAATGAGTGTCGCTTTTCGTTTCGCTTTCGTTGTGTCTCTCTCTTACAGTTTATTCTGCAATTAGATAATATTTTAAGGAGAAGCCTGATTTTACAAGGAACTTGAAATTACCGTCATTATTTCTCAAAGCGAGAAATATATAAAGTACTTTTAATAAGAACGAACTTGAAATTTGATTGACACCAACTTATACTCTCACATACTGAGAGGGAGAGGAAGAGGTAGATAGATAGATAGGAATAGCGAGAGAGAAAAAAAAGAGGCAGAGACAGAGACATAAAGAAGAGAGAGAGAGCAAAGAGAAGTAGATGGGAGAAACAAATTCACCATAATTAACCTGTTTAATTAATAATCTGAACGATCAGTAGCCTTTCACAAATAAAAAGTAGCTGTAGACTAGATTTAATAACCTTACATCACGCTTTTCATTTAGATAATATGTGTGTGAGAAGGGTTGGAGGGGGGGGGAAGGGGAACACTGCGTATGTCACAAAACAAAAGTTTTCTTTACTCTGGCATGAGATCGATTTACAAAACAAACCGTCAGACATATAATGGTGAACAAATGTGAATATTTACGTAGCCTTTTACAAGCCCGTACTGGACGAAGACTTTTGAAAATGAATGGAAACATTGAGAAAGGAATGCCCCTAGACAACGTATTATTAAGCTAGGCTTTCACCCCGTGTTTCAATACAGCGCCCATCCTTTGTCACTCACTCTTGCCCTTATTACCTATCAGGGGGGTGACATAATGCCAATATGAGAGCTCTGGAAACGACCTCGTTAGCGAGGCTGGAAATGCCATATATAGCTATTGCTTGGCTATCTCCTATCTTTCTTTGTTTGCTTTCATATTTTTAGTGCATCTATCCTGCTCATTGCTGCGTTAAGTAACAAAGAAAATGGTTATGACCTGATGAATTGTTTGCCATTATTGAACGGTCTGTGGCGATTGTTTTGAAATGTGGTGTGTCCTCCTCGCAGAGTTTATCCCAGTATTCCGATATTGACAGGCGTTAAGAAAAAATACGATAAAGGTAATAACACAAAAATAATATTAAGAAGAATGATAATAATGATAATAATAATAATAATAATAATAATAATAATAATAATGATAATAATAATAATAATAATAATAATAATAATAAAATAATAAGTATTATTATTATTATTATTATTATTATTATTATTATTATTATTATTATTATTATCATTATGACATCACCGTCATCATTATCATTATCATTATCATTATCATTATCATTACCATTATCATTATCGTTATCATTATCATTATCATTATCGTTATCATCATCATTATCATTATTATTATCATTATCATTATCATCATCATCATCATAAATAATATTATGATAATAATCATAATAATAGTATGAGATAATAATAGCAATCATAATACAAATAATGATAATGCAAATAATATTAAGAATAATACAAATAAAAAAATGACAATAACGATAAAAAATATATAAAAATGATAAGGATACTATTGCTAATAATATAATGCACCTGATTATATTTGCCACTGCCTCTACGAGGTCTGACTGTCTATATCTTTTCTGTGTTTTCTTCTTTCTCTTTCTCTTTCTCTCTCTCTCTCTCTCTCTCTCTCTCTCTCTCTCTCTCTCTCTCTCTCTCTCTCTCTCTCTCTCTCTCTCTCTTCTGCAGGCAGATATCCATAATATGGCACTGCAATCCCCTCCCCCTAATAATACAGGATACATCAAATAACACATTCCTGCTGCTAAATAATCTCGGACAGGCTCAAATGCACAACTAATTACTCGAAATTAACAATTAACCAAATTCATGCCCGCTGTTAAATTACACGTGACGTGCTATCCGGTAGGCCAGCGTTCGGGCCGGGAATATTAATGGTTTTCGCTGGTTTCCATTACCACGTATTAACATATAATCTAATGTTGTAGGGCATATGTGATACTTGTTCAAGGCTTGTAATAGTCATGAATATCCTTGCGTGCTTGGGGGTTATGATTCGCTTATATGTCATAAGTACAGTAGTTGAATTATTGCAGTTATGTGCTCGCCGTATGACATAAGAGAGAGAACTGTGTTACGGGAGAGAGAGAGATGAGGAAAGGAGAGTCTGAGTGGTCAGAAGCCTTCAATGTCACGACCTCCAACTAACATGGGTGGCCAATAGGGCGGCGTGCCATGGCATCGCCGCCGCACTGACCTAAGCCACGCCCACATCTCTTACGATCTCTGCCCGCTACCTTGACCCGCACAATCAAAATGAAAGACCTGTTAGATAGATATAAAAGGGAAAAAAAGGAGAATGGACAAAGGGAGCGGGCATATATAGAGGTGGGACCGGATGGATATATTTGATAATAGACTAATGGACAACTCCACGCAATGCCATTTTTAACAAACAATGCCATATTTATCATAATAATACTAATAGTGATAATTATGATGATAATGATAATAAATCTGAAGATCACCCCCACATTTTTTAGTTCTTACCAACAGCAGCAAATACTCGCAGAAGTGGCACAGCGAATGAGTAAAATAACAGTTGGGTGGGTCAGCAAATCAAGAATATATGCGTCCAAAAAGCACTTAGAGAATGCGAACATCCACCAACGCTCAGAAACCAAGCTTCATAAGTTTACTATTTTTTATTCCTGGCGCATGAGCAACCCACCTAATAAATTAAAATTAATAAAAGTAAAATTGGACCCCCCCCCCCCAAAAAAAAAAAAAAAAAAAAAAAAAAAAAAAAAAAAAAAATATATATATATATATATATATATATATATATATATATATATATATATATATATATATATATATATATATATATATATATATATACATATATATATACATGGGGAAATGCAAGGGAAGGTGGAGGTGTGATCTTAATATCACTAAGCTTGAGGAGGTATTGTATTGATGTTATTATTATTATTATTATTATTATTATTATTATATATATATATATATATATATATATATATATATATATATATATATATATATATAACATCAATTCAATACCTCCTCAAGCTTAGTGATATTGAGATCACACACCCCTCCCTCCTCTCCCTCCCTCTTTCCCCTTTCCTTGCATTTCCCCATTTTTTCTCCCTCCTCCTCACCCTTCTTACCCCACCCAAGACCTACTCCTCCCATCCACGCCCTCTCCCTCCCTTTCCCGTCACGCCCTACCCGCTACCTTCCCTACCCCGTCCCTTCCCCACCCCTCTCCGTCCCTTCTCCACCCACACTCTCCCCCACCCTTCCTCCCTTCACCAGCCACACTTCCCCACCCTCGTTTTCCCTTCCTCCTACTCTAGATTCCACCCCAGACAGGACACAACTCACCGTAATAGTTTGAGAGGTTGAGCGCATTCCTCTGTGAGAGGCGAATACTACACAAAGTGCCACACTGTCTCCTGTAATGCTGCCTCGGTGTCTAAGTTGCCACGAGAGAGGAAGTTGCTCGGACTGCGTGCTTTTGCGTGCCGAGTACGGTAACTTCGTCTCCTGCTGATGTTGTAAAGGTTGTAACAAGGAGGGTATGGTGGATTGGCGACTGGTGATTTGCTACCCCTGATTTGACTGAGGAAATCGGACTGTTGCTCGAAAAAAAAATGTTTCTCCGGTCTTGATGATGATTTATAATAATTCATAGTAATTAAAAATATTTATTGATAATTTAAGATGATTTACAATGTATATTTTAGAATGATTTATATGAGTCTGTGATATCTTATAATTTATGAAAATTTACAGTCTAGAATAATCTATAACTCTTAACGATAATTCTTGAGTGCTTATTATTTATAATAATTTATGACAATATTTTGTAATATTATGATTTATTCAAGACTAGTTTGTTTGTTTTTTTCTTGATATTCTATATGTCCCTAACGAGAAGTTTATGATGATCGTCTTAGCATAAAGGCAATTAATTATCATTTCGGGAAACATAGAAAACGAACCTGTCAATCATTCTGTAATGCAGGAACGTGTGCGGCAGTTTACCTAATGAAAACTGGAACTAGAAAGTGTCATGTAGTGTTCTATCTCGTTCCCTTTCTCTAACTACTCGTTAATTACAATGAGAAATAGACCACTTGCACATCTGTTAATTTATCTCGTGAATAATGCACAGCATCTAATTACGAAGAGCTCAGAGATGAAGTGACAATAATTCTTGCTGGTTTATACATAGAATGGTTGGGTGTAACAGTGAAATATTCGTCTGAATTTTGCGGAGGAGTGAACAGGAAAACGAAGTAGGTTAATCACTGGTATGTGTAAATGTGTTCTTAACTTGCCACTTAATGGGCTTTAAAGAGACGCTTCAATTATGCTTGATCTCTGATTGTTATCATAGATAGTATTATCACGATCATCATTATAATCATCGTCATCATCATCTATCGTCTTCGTCATTCTCATCACCGTTATCAAGATCATTATCATTATCAGTTTTATTGTCATTATCATAGTTTTTATCATTAACATTATCACTATCGTTATCCTTATCACCATCATTATAATGATCTGCATCATAATTACCATCGTTATCCTTTTTGCTTCATGCGACATTTACTAATATTCACTTTGGTATCATGATATGACCATTAATTTGTTTATGAATGTTTACAGTATTTCATTGCTACGTGCCTTTAAACTGATCGATTACTGGCATAATTTTTGCTATGAAAATATGTTTTGTTGCGTTATAAATCAGTCCATTTTTATTTCATCTTATTCTTTGCTGGATTATGTCGTTCCTGAACTGTTAAAAAAAAAAAAAAGTCATACACATACTTACATATACATTCATGTAAATGAATATGCAAACATACATACATAATTACGTACATTAATAGATAATTCAAATTCAAAACATTATATCAGGATTTAATTTGAGAGGCCATTGTTCTCGAAATAAATATTCATTTCTGTATGAATATGTTGAGTATTCCTTGTCAATTCATTAAAATTACTTACAGGGGCAGCGTGAAGGAATTGAGTCACCAGCATATTAAACAAGGAGACATTTGTTTGCAATGGTTGATAAATCATTAATTATTATAGTGAATAAGATTGGGCCTAATGTAAAGCCTCGTGGAACACCGAAAGAGACTTCTTCACTGACATTTTCTTACGAATCTTAACTGGCTACGTTCTATGGAGAAATAACTTCTGAATCAATCCTTTGGTTTATGTCTGATACTGGTAATGGATTTTGATAGATCACACAGTGTGATTTTATTTGTTTATTTATTGTCCATGTTATCATATATTTTGTGATTTTTAATTAAGTTGATAGCCTACTTCTAAATCCATGTTGCGTTTCAGATGCAATACGAATGGATTTTCGGAATGTTAGGTAATTAATTTGCAATTTATCCAGCACATTAAGTATCGCTGAGCTTAAAGTGATAGGGCGATAATTACTCATTTGATATTCATCTGATTTGAAAACAGGTGTCATAATGCAATGTTTCCAAAGTGATGGTCAATTACA
>NC_051395.1:15382864-15385364 GCF_015228065.2 Penaeus monodon | reverse complement strand
CACAACTACACATACACACCACACAACACCATAACCTCTCACACACACACACACCAGACACCCTCACCTACCATCTCTCACCACCTCTCATCTCCACTCCTCCTCACACACACTCGATCACCACAGACACACATGTCACCACATGTACGCACATATTACACACACCCACACAACCTCTCTCTCTCTCGCGCGCAACACACACACACACACACACACACACCACACACACACACACACACCAACACACACACACCACACACCACACAACTACACCACACACACAACATCACAACAACACACACGCAAACACACACACGACACACATGACACAACAACACACACCCCACCACTGCGCACACACACACCTACACACATACAACAACTACAACCATAACAACACACACACACACACGAACAACGCACACACACACGCACGCAAGCACACGCATACACACACTACACATACACTACACACATACATATACATGTACACACGTCACACATACATATACATACACATACACATACACACACGCACGCAGCAACACGACCACACACCACACACACACACACACACCAACACACAACACACACACACTACACATACACATACACAACACATACACACACACATACACAACGCACGCACGCAAGCACCACGCACATCACATCCCATACACACGCTACACAACATGACACACAACACAACGTCACGCACATACACACGCTACACATACAAACACACACAAAACGTACATCAAGCACCCATACAAACCAAACACAACACAAACCTGCATCAGCAACGTTAATTTAATGAAAATAACTATTAATCAAACAAGATAATCCAATCGAAACTTCTTCGGCGATAAACCACGACGTGGGAAAACCAAGAGATAAACGCACGAGCAGCATCTAACGCCGAGCAGCCCAGCCCCCAGCCAAGGCACGCGGCCGCCTGAGGCTGGAGTCGAGCGCCAGCAGAAGCGGAAACACGACGGAACCTTGCAAGGGGCCTTCCCCCAAGGATCTTAAGGAGCTGCAGGATATATTCAAGAGCCTGCAGGTAACTTTGCTGTCTGTCGAGGAGGCCGACGCCATGCTCGGTAATAACTCAAAGAGTCTGGGCGAGGGAGCGTACGGCGTGGCGTATTTGAACGCTGCGGACAATGTTGTGCTCAAATACTCCCATGACTTTGACGCGTTTATATCCTGCGCTAAGGAGGCTGAAGCCATGACGGTTCTGGGGAGGGTCCAGGGCGTCCAGAAACTCGTGGGCGTGTGTATGGAGCGCTTCATGATGGCCACCAAGTACGGCGGCCCCAATCTGTACCACTGGCTGGGAAGCAAGTCCCCGCTGCTCCCGCTGCAGTGGATCGACATCGCCATAAAAATTACGAAAATCTTCTGGAACATCCACTCGCTGGATATCATCCACAATGACATCAAGAACAGCAACCTCTGCCTGGATGTCTCTCCCGACGGCATCGAAGTCACCGTCATCGACTTCGGTATGTTTGACCGAAGGGGCAAGTAGTTGTGCTTCTCGGGGAAGTGGAGTGCGGACGTGTGCTACCCTCCCGAGTTCTTCGAGAGGGACGGCGGTCGCTGCGGCTCTCGGTCGGACATCTACGGCATCGGGAGGCTCATGAAGAAGATCTTATGGCGCGTCTCGCCGGAGACGCCCGGGCTGGTCGCGTGGCTGGAGAAGAGCCAGAGCCATACGGCCAGTTCCCGCGAAGGGCTGAACGTCCTATTGGATGCCCTCAGGGAGGAGCGGAACATCATAAGGCGTCGGATGATGCGACCGAGGAAGTGATGTGTCCCCGAATACGTATTGCGATAAATGTAGGGGTTTGACAGCTTTGGATAAATGTAATATCAATTCATGTTACGACAGTGGTTATAAGAGGAACAATGATACATAACAATAAAGTCAACAAAATATACATTCTTGTTTTCATACTCCTTGCCTCTAGCAATATTATGTCGGTGACTCTATCGAGATTCTTAATCACCTTTTCATGATTTTCTTCTAAAACAAAATCCTACGAAATCAATAAATACATCAAATCTAATAAGTGCCCTGTCCTACAAGGACGTTGGCGATCATGGATTTCCATGATTTTCTTGGAAATTTAGAGCGGTGGTTTGCCGTTGCCTTCCGCCCGGTGTTTTTATCGAGTCACCATCTCTATTTACCCGGTTCTGGGACCGGCACCGACTTGGGCTGGCTTGCCCACCCAGCGGCTAGGCAGGCAATCGAGGTGGAGTTCCTTGCCCAAGGGAACAACACTCCGGCAGGTGACTCGAACCCTCGAACTCCGTTTGCCGTCGTGACAGTCTTGAGTCCGATGCTCTAACCACTCGGCCACCGTGGCCCCATATATATATATATATATATATATATATATATATATATATATATATATATATATATATATATATATATCTTCTTCTTTTAACGGTAGGTTCATGTCTGAGACGCCGTGGTCACAGCATG
>NC_051395.1:15367864-15370364 GCF_015228065.2 Penaeus monodon | reverse complement strand
TCTCTCTCATTCTCTCTCAAACACTCAAACGCCCTTTCACACACTCATTCCCTCACATACTCTTTTAGTCTACCCTTTCACTTTTACCTCAGCTCCCATCTTCCCCATGGTCCTTCCCTCGAGGACAGTATATAGCCATCTCTCTCTTCCTCTCCTCCCAATCAGTCAAGAAAAAAAATCAATCTCGAAAATACAACCTTCACAACAGCAAGCCCAAGGACCATTGTTTACGAGGTCATGCTCGGTTAGTGAAAGAAAATCGTAGTTCGGAAGTTTAAAAGTCGAAGTAGAGCGACGGCTAAGTAGGGAAGGGAGTGAGGGCTGGAACGTGTAAAGGGAGGGAGGAAGCAAGATGGGCGGAGGAGGAAGGGAGGAGGAGAGCGGTAGGGGAGGAAGGATGGATGGAAGAGTGGGGCAAGTGCGGGAGGAGGGAGGAGGGAAGAGGGGCTGGTAAAGGGAAGAAAGAAGGAATAAGCTAGGAGTAGACGTGAGAAAGGAAAGGAGGAGGTTCTCTAAGACGTACATAAAGGAGGAGGGCCAGAAGGAGAGGGAGGAAGGAAAAAAGTCGAGTAGGGAGGAAAGGAGGACGGCCAAGTTTGGCAAAGGGAAAAGAGGGAGAAATGGAAGGAGCGAGTAGGAGAAGAAGGAAAAAGAGACAAACAGGGGAGGAAGGAGGAGAGGGATGGAGGCGGAAATGGATGAGCAGGGAAGGGAGTCAGGGAGCCAGTGTGAAGATCCACATCCCTTGAAGTTGTGAATTCTTGCGAAGATTTGCTTTGAATTCGTTGGTGTTCTGTTCACTCCGTTTTGACAGAATAAACAATGACGTTTGACTTTGCTTACTTTTAATGCAGTAGTAATGATGATTTTCTGATGTAAAAAAAAATCAATGGTAAAATATTAATAATTATGATGATGGTAATGGAAGATGATGATATTAGCAAACAAATACTGCTGCTGTCAATAAAGATGATGATGAATGGGGACAATACTTATAACAACGATAAGGATAATAATAAAAATGATGGTAATAAGGATATTAATAATCTAATAATGATATAAAAAAGTAAAATGTAGAAAGGTAGCGTTGGTAATATTAATAATGATAATGATAATATAATGATAATGATAATAATAATGATAATGATAATGATAATGATAATGATAATAATAATGATAATGATAATAATAATGTTAATATAATAAAATAATAATGATAATAATAATAATAGTAATAATAATAACAATAATAATGCTAAAGATAGTATTGGTAATAATGATATGAAAACTTTAATAATACTAGTGATTTTGATGATAATGATAATAGTAATTATGATGATGATGATAATAATAATAATGTGTGACATGATTACTTTCTTTGTACGCAATACATTTTGGTTTCAGAATCATAACCCTGACGTATTCGTGTAAGAGGATCACACTGAGGCAAATCCCAACGGAGATGAAGATGATCTTTCCGATGTTACGGCGTTATGAGCTAATTCTCCTTTTATAAGTTCCCTCCTGGTCCATCTATCATGCGCAAAGCTATTTTTCGCAATCCTGATTCGGTTGTTTTAATGTTTATGACGGGAGAAAAATGTCAGACTGGGACTTCGCTTTCATTTTCAGATCGTCCACTTATAATTTAAAGGAAAATGTACGCTTTTACCTGCGTGCAGATTGTAGTAACGTGTTCTTCGGCCGAAAACATGTGACCAGTGTCTATATGATATAATATGCATGTTGTGGTAATTTTTGAAAGTAAATGTTGTATACAATATCATTAATACAGTGAATGATGATAAACATATAAATAAACATTCTCAAAGGTCTTTCACAGATAATTGATTTTGGCGATGTGAGTTGTTTCTCCTCTATCCTCTCGGTATGTATCTGCATTTTAACATTGAAATCCATTCTCTCGCTTGGTCGAGGTGATCCGGAAAGAAGATACCGTGTTAACCTTCCTTGGTTGGTGTGCAATTATTAGCTTCATGTCGCATACATGTTATACATTCGCGTGGGTATGATGTTCTTTTAGCTAAAGTAGGAGTAATTTTGAGTTGAGGAGAAAACAATTAAGGAGAACTTTGTCAGTATATATATATATATATATATATATATATATATATATATATATACATATGTATATATATACATACATATATATATACATATATATATATATATATATATATATAATATATATATTATATATATATATATATATATATATATATACATATACATATATATTTTTTCTTTTTTTTCCTTTTTCTTATTTTGGTTTCTGAGAC
Source organism: Penaeus monodon (assembly GCF_015228065.2). Classification (NCBI taxonomy): domain Eukaryota; kingdom Metazoa; phylum Arthropoda; class Malacostraca; order Decapoda; family Penaeidae; genus Penaeus; species Penaeus monodon. Next base: position 15,368,064 of record NC_051395.1, on the reverse strand, counting down.
TGGAGGTCAATAAGAGAAGAAACGAGTTTAATCTCGTTCTTGTGAATTCCCAATTAATCACTTAATAATGCAAATACAACTAAACTTTTTTCTTTTGGGAGGGCGTGATCGCTGAACCCTCCGTAGGTGTTTCGGGATGGCACTTACGCTTGAGGAAACGTACTTGACAAGATTAACCAAGTAGTAAAATATTGAGTTTC
>NC_051395.1:15340706-15355272 GCF_015228065.2 Penaeus monodon | reverse complement strand
CCCCCCCCCCTTTTTTTTTCCTTCCCCCCTGTTTTGTAATTTTGTCCGTATTTGATCATTTTTTGGGGTTGCCTTGGAAAATGCAGAAATAAGATATCGGAAAAATCAAGCGCAACCCCAGACCTTTTGGAAATACCTGAGAATAATTTCCTATCATATTTTCACAAAACTTAATTGCGAGGAAATTGAATGTTTTTTGCGTGGTGGGGTTGTGTGGTGTGTGTGTTTTGTTTGTGTGTGTGTATGTGTTGTTGTGTGTGGGTGGGTGTGTGTGTGGGTGTGTGTGTGTTTTGTGCGTGTTTGTGTGTTTTTGTTTTGTGCGCGCGTGGTGGTGGTGTGTGTGTGTTTGTGCATGTCGTGTGTGCTTAAAATCACTGCACAAGCGAATCAAAAGTGAAGAGATCGAGAAAAAGTTCCAAAAATACCAACTCTCAAAAGGAATTACGCTTCCCCCGGAAGGGGGCATGACATTGTTTGCCTTTGTCACAAATAAGCAGCAAAATTCTACTAACCAAATTTGTCCAGGAGATTACTGCTGGGTTTATCGCCATTATTTGCTGGAGAAAAGAAATAAAAAGGGGAGAGTCAGAAACAAAAAGGGCGGGAGAAAAGAGAAAAAAAAATATGACAGGGAAATACAGATTTATCCTTAAATGTAATATAAAGTATTTATACTCCTCCCTAGAAGAAAGACAGATAGATAGAGAAAATAGGTAGCTCATAGATACAGGATAGATAGATAGTAAAAGAAAAAGAGAGAGAGAGAGAGAGAGAGGAGAGAGAGAGTAAGAGAAGAGGAGAGAGAGTAAGAGAATAGGAGAGAGAGAGAGAGAGAGAAAAGAGAGAGAGAGAGAGAGAGGGGAAAGAGATGAGGGAGAGAGAGAGAGGGGAGAGAGAGAGACGGATAGATAGGGGATGAGGGAAAAATCGCATGCGTTTTAAATGTGCAAGTCATAGATGCCCAACACTCACCCGAACGGCAACAGCCAAGGACAAAGCATGCATAAACAAACATCCACAAGAGCATCTGTTCATATTTCTCAAGGCTTATTTTTCCCGCAATCCCCACTCTGTCAAGATCACCAGAGTTGCACTCACCACGGTACAGTAGAGGAACACAGGGCACACACACACACACACACCACACACACACAAGCAAAGGGGATGGGGTGTTGTGTCAGGTATGTCGGGGGATAAAACTAACACGCGGACAATAATGCATATACATATAAGTATAGTGTATGGTTTATACTTGAGTGTGGGGGGAGTATGTGAGTGTGTCATATGTACACTGAATCTAAAACCCCCGAAAGGTTTATTGTTTCAAACACACAGGTTCATAATGCCAACACAAAGAGACCCGTTTTACCTTTTTACCTGATATCCAGGCCTTTGACTTTATAAAACGGTGCTTTGGCTCTGTCGCCCCGGGCCAGGAAGGTGTCGGCCCTGGCACGGTAGGAGAGAGATAGGGAGACAATTGTTCACTTTTGTTATGAAACGCTTAGTGTTTTGAACGTGGGCCTCTTCGTAAATTGTGTTCAGTTTCATTGCTTTTGTGTTTTGATTGGTGCCCGTGCCGCTTGTTTTTTTTTTTTTTTTTTTTTTTTTTGCGATTTATGCAATGTTATTTGTGCTGTTTGTATTTTGTAATTTTGTACAGGGAATATTTCTTTCTTTTGCAATCATTTCTGCGGGTTGACGAACAAGTTGGCGCCTGTTTCATGTTGGTCATATATATATATTATATATATTTTAATATATATATATATATTTTTAAATATATTATATATATATTATATATATATATATATTATATCGACATATCGCCTTGAGAAGTCAAAAAGCAGGTGTCGTGGGGGAAAAGTCCCCCGCCGTGGCATAGGAGTAAAACCGCGGTTGATTAGGAAAGGCATCTAGTTAGGCAAGGGTGAGACTGCCAAAATTTACTCTCAAATAAGAATTTAGGAGAGGGGTGTGTGTGTGTATTATGTGTGTGTTATTATATATATAAAATATATTATATATATATATATATATATAATATATATATATATATATATATAAATATATATATTATATAATTATTATTATTTAAAATATTTTGTATATGTAGTATATTTTTGGTTGTTATTTTGTTTTTGTGTGTGGTGTGTGTGTGAATTTTGTGTGTTGTGACCGTGTGTGGTGGTGTGTGATGTGTATGTGTGGTGGGGTGTGGGTTGTGTGTGTGTGTGTGGTGTGTGTGTGTGTGGTGTGTGTGTGATGTGGTGTGTTGTGTGTCGTGAGTGGTGTGTTTTATGTATGTGAATGTACGTAATGTGAATGTGTGAATGTGGTGAATGTTGTAATGTGGAAATGTAGTGAATGTGTTTGAAGTATGTGAATATGTGCAAAATGAATTTAGTTTACAATATCGTTACGACTTCCCCCCGGAGAAGGGCGGCCTCCTCCCCCGGCGCCCCCCCTCGCCCCCGCCGCCCTCAGGGTCCCAAACCATTATCCGCGCCCCCCCTCGCCGGAACCGCATTAGCCTCAGAATCAAATCAGCTCCCGTCACGCCCACGCCGCCCGTGTCCCGGGCGTGTTCGTCTCATCCCCTCCCTCTCCCCCTCCTCCTCTCCTCTCCTCTCCTCCTCTCCCCTGCACATTCCCGGCCCTTGTTGCCGCCAAAAGAAAAGAGAAGAAGAAGAAAAAAGAGAAGAAGAAGGGAAAAAGAAGAAAGAAGAAGAAGAAGAAGAAGAAGAAGAAGAAGAAGAAGAAGAAAAGAAATGAGAAGAAGGTTCCTTGGTTTTTTTGGGTTGGGGAAGGGGAGGGGGGGGGGAAGGGGAAGGGGAAGGGGGTCGTCGAGAGCGAGGGGGTAGGCAGAAGGAGGAGAGGATAGGAGTGCAATAAAGGGGGGAATAGAGAGAAGGGGGGAGAGGAAAGAAAGAATTTAAGGGTTTAAAAAGGGGGGGAAAAAAGGGGGGCCAAGGGGGGAAGAATGAAAGGAGAAGGGAAAGAAGGTGGAAAGGAAAGGAAGGAATATGAAAAAACGAAGAGAAAAGTGGAGCGAAAGAATGGCACAAAAGAGGGAAGAAGTAAAGGGGGAAAGGGAGGAGGGAGCAGGAGGAGGCGAATCGAGTGGAGAGAAGAATTAAAGAAGAGAGAGGCAGAGAGGGGGAGAGAGAAGAGAGAAGGATGTCATTCTTCGCTTCTATCTTCCGGCGAAAGTGGAGACGATGCAGCATTTTCTTCCCTTGTTTTGCTTTTTCATTAGCCTTATTTTTTTCCACGAGAGAGAGAGAAGAGAGAGGGGGAAGGGGGAGAGAGGGGAGAGAGAGGGGGAAAGAAAAAGAGAGAGAGAGAGGAGGGGAAGGGGGAGAGAGAAAAAGGGGAGAGAGAGAGAGGAGGAGAAGAGAGAGAGAAAGGGAGGAGAAGGGGGAGGAAAAAGAGAGGGGGAGAGAAAGAGAGGAAAGAGAGGGAAAGGAGAGAGAAAAAGGGGGGAAAGGGGGAGGGGGGGAAAGAAGAGAGAGGGAGAGGGGGAGAGAGAGGGAGAGAGAGGGGAAGAAGAAAGGGAGAAAGAGAGGAGGAGGGGAGGAGAGAAAGAGAGAGAGGAGAGGAGAGAGGAGAGGGAGAGAGAGAAAAGAGAGAGAAAGAGGGGGGAGAGAGAGAAGGAGGGGAGAGATGGAGGGGGAAAAGGAAAAGAGAGGAGCGAAAAGACAAAAGGGAAAAAGGGAAAAGAGAGGAAGGGGAGGAAAAGAGGGGGAAGAGAGGGAGAAGAGAGAAGAAAGGAGGTGAGAGAGAGAGAGAGAGGAGGAGAGGTAGCCCAAAGAGGAGGAGAGAGAGAGAGAGAGGAAAAGAAAAAGAGAGGAGAAAAAGGAGAGAAAAAGAGGAGGAAGGGGGAGAGAGAGAGAGATGGAGAGAGGGAGAGGAGAAGGATAGAGAGAAGAGAGAGAGAGAGAGAGAGAGAGAGAGAGAGTTAGTGAATGAGTTTGAGTGAGTGGTAGAGAGAAAGAGAGACAGAGACAGACAGATATCCATTTACCTATCTATGTGTCTATCTATACTTATGCATATCATCATTTATTATTATTTCTTTAGCATATCGGGACACGTAAATTTTTTTTGTCTATGTAGATTTGTTTTGTTATCTTCAGTTTTATTGCGAATATATGCATTTTTATTTTTTTTTATTTAAAACCCTTACAGGACCCCTTTTTTCGAATCCAAGGAAATAAAAACGTATAATCTTATATTTCGACAAGAAACAAAAGTACTAAAAGAACTATGAAATTATCGTTTCCCTCTCTCTCTCTCTCTCTCTCTCTCTCTCTCTTCTCTCTCTCTCTCTCTCTCTCTCTCTCTCTTCTCTCTTTCTTTCCTCTCTCTCTCTCCTCTCTTCTCTCTCTCTCTCTCCCCTCTTCTCTCTCTCTCTCCTCTCTCTCCTCTCTCTCCTCTCTTTTCTCTCTCTCCTCTCTCTCTCTCTCTCTCTCCTCCCCCCCTCTCTCTCTCTAACAAGCCATCTTCTCTGCAAACCTCTTTTTCCTTCTCCTTCTTTCAGATTATTAATCTAACTTAGAACCAATTTGCTCTACGACCACTTTTCGTTTTTACTTTTCTTATATTATTTCTTTTTTTCTTCTTACTTTTAATTCCCTCAGGTAATACGTCATGAGTCATATTTATCCTTTTTTTCTCTCTCTTTCTCTCTTTTCTTTTCTTTTTCTCTCTTTTTTTGTGTTCTTTCTGTTTTTGATTTACGGAGTTTTTTATCAAAAGTCTGTATACAATATTTTTTCCTAAATTTTGTTATTGTGTTTTTCTCATTTTGTTTTGTCTTTTTCGTGTTATTTGTCTTAGTCTTATTTTCTATTTGCTTCTTTCTTTTTTCCCCTTTCTTCTTTTTTATTGTAAAATCAATGCGGTCTTGTTTTCCACTTAATTCGTTTCTTTGTTTTATCATTTCGTTCTTCCTTTTTCCTTTCTCTTCACATTATCAGCCTAACGTGATTCTTCCGTTTGCTCTCGTGGATTCACATTTCTGTCTTGTTATTTTATCATTATAACCGACGCACTGAATTCCCATGTCCTGTGTGTTCTTTTTCTTTCGTTCTTTATTTCTTTTCATCTTCATCTTTGTCTCCCTCTGCCTCCTGCTCCTTTTCCTCTTCCTCTTCCTTGCTTTTTGCTTAATCCAGTCTCGTCTCCTGCTCTTCCTTGCCTTCGTTTTTTCAGCCTCTTCTTCCTTCACTTTATTTTTCTTATTATTTTCTTATCCTTTGTCTTCTTCTTCCCACTCTTTTCCCTCGACTTTATTTTTCTCTACCCTCCTCTTCTCCTCCTTCGTCGCCGACTTTTCTCCTTGCTCCTTTTATATCTTCTTTCTTCCCTTTTATATCTTCTCCCCGGTCCCTGTCTCTTCTTCTGCTCCTTCGTCGCCTCATTTTCTTCCCGCTCCCTTTTCTCTTCTTCTTCCTCCTCCAACTTTTTCTTCTCCTTCCTTCGTCATCCCCTTTTCTCTCTGCTCCTCCCTCCTACGCCTCATAGACATGACAAAGAGCGCCTATTGTTATGGAAATATTCATAACACTCAACATCGCTTGCACAGTGGGAGGAAGCTCGAGTGTATAATAGATGTTCTATCTACACAGCTCGTGATAAAGCTTTTATAGTGGTATAAAATGTTATATATCGGGCATTGGGCGTTTGCCGAAGGTCTTATCCAAAAGGAGGATCAGGCAATATCACTTTTTATTCGAGAGATTGAGCGATATAAATGGAAGGATTAGTCAAGGGATCGATAGGTTGAGATAAGGCGTGTCTCTGGCAGATAGAGGGATAGTGAGATCGATGAAGATGTAGAGAGGCAGAGAGGGAGACGAATAAAGTAGAAATGTGTGTAGGGAGATAAAAACAAGTGGGCTTGGATTCATTTTATTTTTCATTCCTTGTTTTCTTTCCATATATTCTTTTTTCTATTTCATTCTTCATTATCTGTCTATATTATACTCAACGTATTTTGGTCCGATATTCTTCTTTTAATCTTTGAAAAGTTTTACTGGTAAAAATATTTCATAAAAAAAAAAAACATATCATTCATTTGAAGAAGAAAATCTAAATACTCTTTTTTCACCACAATATTCCGTTCAATTTCCTTAATTAGTCTTTACTTTTTTCTTCGAGTTGCAAAATACTGTCGTAGAGTGTCCGGGAATTGCGAATTTTATGCATAAGTTCTAGAAATATTGTGGCGTGATATCCCATGCATTCTGCCTGTTTTCGTTATCCTTCATTGCGTCCAATTCATTATTATCATCGCCATAATTCTTGTTCATTTTATTCTTATACTCAAAATTATTAGTTTTCTCATCATCATTATTATTATTATTATTATTATTATTATTATTATTGAACTAGTTTCACAGTTGATGTTACTGGTATTTTTCTCTTGTCTTTATTTTTGAGACTCTTCACGGGGCACTGCCTGTGTCCTAAGTGTCGAGGATTCTTCTTAATATTCCAGCTGAGCTGAGTAACACACTTTTTTGTATTAGGCCAGGATGTATTCTGTCGCACCCAATTCTTTTTAGATATTCATCCAGCTTTGGTGGCATAGCTCCTAATGCTCCTATCACTATTGGTATTACTTTTCCTTTCATCTTCCAACATCTTGCCATTTGGAACTTAAGATCTTGATATTTTTCTATTTTTTCTCGTTCTTTTTCTATTATTCTGGAATCGTATGGTACCGTTATGTCTATTATGTCAAATTCTTTTGTCTTTTCTTATTATTACTATGTCTGGTCTTCGAGCTTGAACCTCTTGGTCTGTTTGTATGTATTGGTCCCATAGTAATTTTGTGTTTTCATCTTCTACTACTGCCTGTGGCTCGTGCTTGTACCATAAGTCTGCTGTACTAGGGAGTTTGTGGTGTTTGCAAAGTGCCCAGTGTACTGCTGTGGCTACTTTGTCGTGCCTCCTTTTATACTCCTTCTGTGCCAATTTGGAGCATTCACTGGTGATGTGATTTATGGTCTCATCCTTTTGGCCGCACATTCTGCACTTTGTATTTCCCCCTCTACCTTCTATTCTTGCTCTTATTACTCTGGTTCTTAGAGCTTGATCTTGGGCTAATGTTATTAGTCCCTCTGTTTCTTTTTTTATTTCTCCTCTTTTAACCAGTTCCAGCTGTTCTTGTCCTGGATTTCTTGTACTTGGCGATGGTATTGCCCTGCGAGAGGTTTTTCTATCCATTCAGTTCTTTTCTCCTCTGTCATTCTCTCTTTGTATGATTTGCTATCTTCGTTTTCTTTTATTATATTGTTGGTCCAGGCCAATCTTAGGATTGGGTGGTAGATTCCTTTATATATTGGCCCAGGGCGCAGCATTCGGTTCTGATGGCTTCTTCTGCGCTTATTAATCCTCTACCTCCTTCACTTCTCTTTAGGTATAATCTTGCCGTGCACGCTCTTGGGTGCAAAGAATGGTAGATAGTCATCAGTTTTCTGTTTTTTCTGTCTATTTTCTTTGTTCTAGCTTTGTCCAGTCTATTATACCTGCCGAATATCGTAGCACAGGTATAGCCCAGGTGTTGATGGCTTTTATCGTGTTCCCTCCGTTTAGCTCCGATTTTAGAATAGCTCTTATTCTTTTGAGGTATTCTCTTTTAATTTTTACTTTCATATCTTCATGTTTTATGTTATCATATTCTAATATCCCTAGATATTTGTAACCGTCTGTTTCGATATTTTTGATGATGTTTTCCCGACTTCGATTCCGTCAGTATGTGTTACTCTTCCATTTTTGATGTTTAGCACTCCACATTTATAATTCCGAATTCCATGCCGATGTCCTGGCTGAATTGCTGTACTTCTTTTACTAATGTGGTTATCTCATTTTCATTGTGTGCAAACATTTTAAGATCATCCATATAGTAGATGGTTTGTTTTATCATTTTTATTGATCTTATATCCTTCTTTCTTCTTATTCAGCATTGTTGTTAAGGGTATTAATGTCATTATGAATAGTAGAGGAGACAGTGAGTCTCCTTGAAAAATACCTCTTCTGATCTTTATCTCGCATAGTTCTTTATCTTCCGCTGTTAATATTGTCCTCCATTTTTCCATGCTGTTTTTATTAGGTTCACGATGTTATTAGGTGTTCCCATTAATTCTAAGCATTCTAATATCCAGGAGTGTGGGACCATATCAAATGCTTTTTTATAATCAATCCAAGCCATTGATAGGTCTTTTTTCTTTGTTTGGCTTGTTTTAGTATGAGCTTGTCTATGAGGAGGTGGTCTTTTGTTCCTCTGGTCCCTTTTCTACATCCTTTTTGTTCTGGAGGGATGATGTTGTTTTCCTCAAGATGTTGGTACAGGTGTTCGTAAATTGTACCGGTAAGCAATTTCCACATTAATGGTAGGCAAGTAATTGGTCTGTAATTTGTTACTCTATTTCCTAGCGCTGTATCTTTTATTATTATAACGGTACTGCCTGTTGTTAGCCATTCTGGGGTTTGACTTTCTGTTATTATCTGTTGTAAATTTGTTGTTATTCTTGAATGAAGTGACCTAAAGTTTTTAATCCAATAACCTTGTACTTGGTCAGCTCCGGGTGCTTTCCAGTTTGCTGTTTTTGCTAGTTGTTTCCTAATTGCTGTTAAGGTTATTGTAAAGTTATTATTGTTAGATATTACTTTTTCTTTTTTTATTTCTTTTAACCATTCAGCTTCTCTGTTGTGATCTTTACTTGTTGTCCATATTCCTTCCCAATATTCTTTCGTTTCGTCGGGGTTGGGAGGTGGTATTCTTTGTTGTTCTGTTTGGTTTCCTTCTCGCAGCGAGGAATATAGCCTTCTTTGGTTGTTGTTAAATTGCTGGTTTTGGTGGTAACCCTTAACTCTTTTCTCATATATTCTAATTTTTGCAGTGTTGCTTGTATTCTTTGTTTAATTTCTCCTCTGTTGCTGCTGTTCATTCTGTAATAGTTGGTGTTTCCTTTCTATTTCATATCTTTTCCCTTCGTCTCTTAATCTACCTTCTCTTATTTCTTTGATCCAACTTAGGTGTTTCCGCAATAGTTGTATCTTCTTTTCTATTCGGTGTTTCCAAGGAGGGTACTTTTTTCCTTTTTCTTTCTTTATTAGTTTAACGTCTAATATGTTTAATATTAATTTTGCTGCGCTGTAAATTAGTTTATTGGTTTCTGTGATGTTATTCGTTGGAATGAATTTTAGTAGTGCATCTACTTTATTAGTTACATGTAGCAATTTCTTATTTTCAGTCTTCTTTCCAGGTGGTAACACTTCGTGGTCTCTTGATTCTAGGGTGTTCTTGTAAATCTCTCTTAAGTTTTTCGAGTAGGTCCCTATCTTCAGGAGGTAAGTTTTTTTCTGTCTGTTCGTTTTCTATATGCGCTGTTTCTGGTTCTTGTGTGATTACGTTTGGACTCTCGTGGGCACTGTTCTGGTTGTTATTTTCAATTGGGTTGTTATTAATTTCATTGTTGTTATCATTAGTTGTGTCTTCATTATTATTATAGTTGTTAACTCCAGTAGCACTTCTATCTTCACTTCTATTGGTGTTATTATTTTCTGGGTCATCCTCGGTGGTTTGATGAGCGTTTTCGTTTTCATCCTCTCCTCTTTGTGCTGGTGTTAATAAGTTCTTCTTAATAATTGTAATTTGGGAGGCTAAAGCTTGTTCCGTGAAGCGTGGATTCTTTCTTGTTTTCCACCACTTATGCATTTTGGCTCTATATCCTCTGTTGGGGCCTTCTGCTAATTTATAGCATTTCCAAAGTTCGATTAGCATCTCCGTTGTCCACTTGTATCCTCCATCCCGTGTGGTTGGCTCAGCAGCTATCAATGCAGCACCCTCCCGAGCCGCGGGCACTGGATCAGTAGTTTGATGACGACCTGCCTCTGACTGATCGCCTGATTGCTCAGGCCTTCGAGACGTGCCGGAGATAACAGCACTCCCACCTTTTGTGGGAGCACTCCCTTTCTCACATAGCGGTATATTTTTATTGTTCATCTTCATATAGAGTTATTATTTGCTCATAACTGAGGTTTTACTTTCTGAGTTAACATCTCATAGCCTTTCCCTGGATAGGGGAAACCTACAAGGCAGCAGGTGATTTGGAGTCAAAGTTTTCTCTCTTAGCCTTTCCTTAACCAAGGAGGGAGACCTACAAGGCAGCAGGTGATTTGAAATCAGGTGGATTCTAGGTTACATAACCACCGGTGTTTTTATCGAGACACCATCTCTAGGAGGGTTGCCACCCAAGGCTAAAGAGCCCCTCCCACCCATGAGACAGACTAGTCATTATTATTATTATTATTATTATCATCATTATTATTATTATTATTATTATTATCATTATTATTATCATTATCATTATCACTATCATCATCATCATCATCATCATCATCATGCTACTATCGTCATGATCATTATTTCTTATTATTAACATAAATATCATTATTGTTTTTATTACTATTATCATTATTTGCTCTTATTATCATTATGATCATAGTTATAATTGTTATTATTATTGTTGTTTTTACTATTAATGTTATCATTATCATTATTAATTTTACTTAATTTTATCATTGATATTAATGTTATTGTTGTTGTTATTGTTGTTGTTGTTGTTGTTGATGTTGATGTTGATGTTGATGTTGATGTTGATGTTGATGTTGATGTTGATGTTGATGTTGATGTTGATGTTGATGTTGATGTTGTTGTTGTTGTTGTCATTCGCCCTTCCGCGGCGGGCACCGTCATATGACGTTTTCTCAAGGGCCCACTTTAAGACTCAAATATGCCTTTACTTTCTCAATAGGCTTATGACGAGGAATGTTGGCTTATTTTTTGTTTAATACCATATCAGTGATTTGGCAGTGTTTCTCTAGCAGCCTCGATCTTCACTGCAGAGTTGCATGCCATCCTTGCAGCAGTCAAGATGACTAGAGATCTTATGAACTAGTGTAGAATATTGGGACTCTCGTAGTGCTTTGTGAGCAGACAAGAGCTTAAACTCATCATATCCAGTGGTGAGGGAGGTTCAAGATTGGCTTGCACTGATGTCAACACGTAAAAAGATGTTGGCATCAGTGGGAATGAGCGAGGTGTTCGGATGGCCAAGGTAGCTGCCGCTCAGCCCTGTCATGCTTGTTTTCCTCTCCCATACACCGACTTGAAAGCCAGCATCAGGAGTTGTTTTCCCGATAAATGGAGGGAACAATGGAGGCATACCTCTGGAAACAAACTGCGAGAGATTAGAGATGGCACTTTGGTGACCAGCATCCATCCCAACCGACAAGTAGAAGTTGTATTAACAAGGCTAACAATCGGTTATTTTAAATAATCAGTCATTCTCTCCTCCCCCTCCTCCTCCCTATCATCATCATCATCATCATCATCATCATCATCATCATCATCATCATCATCATCATCATCATCATCACCATCACCATCATCATCCTCACCATCATCATCATTATCATCATCATCATCAATATCATCATCATCATCATCATCATTATCATCTTTATCTGTATAATTATCATTACCATAATTACTATTATCATTATTATTATTATTGTTATTATTATTATTTTTGTATTATTATTATTAATATGATTATGATTATAATTATGATTATGATTATGATTATGATTATTATTATTGTTATTATTATTATTATTACTACTACTGCTACTACCACTACTACTACTATCATTATTATTATTGTCATTGTCATTATCATTATCATCATCATTATCACCATTACTATTATTATTATTATCACTATTATCATTATTATTATCATTATTATTATCATTATCATTATCATTATCATTATTACCATCATTATCATCATCACTGTTGTTGTTATCATTATCATTATTATTATTATCATCATTATTATTGTTGCTATTATCATTATTATCATTATCATAATTACTGTTGTTGTTGTTGTTGTTGTTACTTCTATCATTGTTGTCCTAATTTCATCACCATTGTTATTACTATCATATTGATTATCATTATAATTATTATTTTCGTTATTATTGCCGTTGTTATTGTCCTCATTATTAACATTGAGATAACTTTTTAGAAATCTGCATTTTTCACTCATCATTGTCTTATATAAGAGCCAACTCAACACTTTTTATATTCCATTGAATAGGATAAAATGGAAAAGGGATGGTGAGAGACAAGAAGGACAGAAAAAAGTGTAAGATGAAACAAAGAGGAGTAAGAGAGAGAGAGACAGAGAGAGAGAGAGAGAGAGAGAGAGAGAGAGAGGGGGGGGGAGGGGTTAGAGAAAGAGAGAGAGAGAGGGAGGGAAAGAGACAGAGAAAGAGAAAAAAAGAGAGAGAGAGAGACAAAGCAAAGAGCGAAAGACGAGGAGCACTCATCTCGCTTTAGATTAAAGTCAACGAAACTGCTCGCCAGTGAGATTTAATGAGCCAATCAATATTGTCTCTAAGAACTTCAAGTTTGCACGAGGAGATAACATGGTGTGTGCGGCTTGAGCTAAGAAGGGACTGTAAGATATCCCTTTGAACATTATATAAAGACAGACAGACAGAGACAGTGCCAGAAAGAGAGAGGGGGAAGGAGGAAGGGAGGGAGGGAGGGAGAGAGAGAGAGAGAGAGAGAGAGAGAGAGAGAGAGAGAGAGAGAGAGAGAGAGAGAGAGAGAGAGAGAGAGAGAATGAGAGAGAGACACGCACAGAGAGACAGACAGACAGACAGTACTACCCACGCCTGACAGTCCTACGATTTCCACCTACACGCTCAAGCACGCACAACACATGCACACAACACATTACCCCCCTTCCCCCTAAAAGAAAAAAAAATCCTACGTATATTAAAGGAGTTCTTTTACGTCACCAAAGGATCCGATCGGCTCTAAAAACATATTTTCTTCCCTCTGCAGGTTCCTCTAGTCATGGGAATGCCTCGCAATATTATTAAGTTCATGACGGAATTCTCGTATAGGGAGAAAGAGCCCCACGGAAAGGAAGGGAAATAGATTGATGAAATTTTATGGTATGGGGCAAATAAGTGTCATGCCGTATAATTTCGAAATTATGAACTTCTCGGTTTAATGGCAGTCTTGCTGTCAATGGCCTAAGATGATTTTTTTTTTTTTAAGAGTAAGAATGTCCACACCCTTGCACACACTCACAGACACTCACTCACTCATTCACTCCTTCTCTTCTCTCTCTCTCTCTCTCTCTCTCTCTCACACACACACACACACACACATTTACACACGCGCTCTCTCGCTCGATCTCTTAACTCACTTGACAGACTTTCTCGTATAAACATTATTTAGAAAATCGTTTTGATTTGGCTCTGAAGTTCAGTGACGCACCAGTAGAGAGAATATAAGCACTGTTCGTGCTTTGTTGGCAGCAAAGTCAAACTGTTTCTTGGTGTCCCACTACTTGATGTTGGAGAGTTTTCTCTCGATTTCTTGATGAATGCTGCCTCACACTCCAGCCGACACCGTTGGAGAAGGCTCAGTCACCCGCACATGCAAATATCTTTGGATGTGTTCCCACGAGCTCACCTATGAAGATATTTCTGAAGAGAGAGGCAGATTGAGAAGAACGAAACCTTGGAGAGTTTTTAGTGTATAGAAACCACCCTGGCTTCTTTCTATGCAGTTGGACAACAGTTCTCCTCGATGCATCTTTGCTAAGCCCATCTGTATGTTGTTTTTACTATCTAGCAAGCATCTCTGTAGAGATTGTGGTTGTGGGGCATCGGGTATATTTTGTGTACCTCCCATATCATGTTATCAATAAATCTGATTGTGAGACCAAACCATGGTTGATCTGGTTTTGCTGTGTACATTCTAGATACCCGTATCTTAAGGTTGCTGTTGGCATCACCTTGAGATCTGGTAAAGTGCAGCAAGAACCAGTTTTAGGGCTGTTCAGTTTGTATGGTCTTAGAGCTAAATATTCATTACATTGCTCTCTTCTGTTGCCAGAGTAAGACAGGCCTGCCAACCGTTCTATGTGAGCTGAATCACGACCAGGGTATGTGATATACTGGGTCCAGAGCCATTTTTATATCTTGTTCTATTGAGCCAGCCCTGTCAGCAGATGCCTTCCTTCGGCAGGTGACTTTGGTGTGACCTTGCCATTGGAGAAGTTGCATATGACTATAACGCTACTCTTACATAACCTTGCTCTTGGACAAAGAGGGGTTTCAGGATTCCTTTTCTCTTACTTTGAATGTTCCTCCTTTGAAAAAGCCCTAGCCGGAGGTATTTGAAAAACTAGCTGCTTCGGGGCCCGTGTATTTCCTTGTTGGGCATTTTTTTCCAAACGTTAAGCAGCCTTGCTTTGGGGAGATGTCTATCTACTCTGTATTACCTGTAACTGCAGCAGCAGATTACTGACCCTGTATTTGCAATGGTTACAGTTATAACACTCAGTTTGCCGTTTGTAAAGGTAAAGTGTTATTGGACAAATTTTTATGTGGTGGGCTTGAATCATACTTTCATAATCCTACCTTTAATACTGATTTACTTTCGGTCATGGTGAAAGCAACG
>NC_051395.1:15325706-15328206 GCF_015228065.2 Penaeus monodon | reverse complement strand
AGTGTCATTATGATGATTATTATCATTATTGTTATCGTTATTAGTAATATCATTATTATCATTACTATCATGTTCATTAATATCATTATCATTATTATTATTATTATTATTATTATTATTATTATTATTATTATTATTATTATTATTATTATTATTATTATTATTATTATTACTATTATCACCATTACTATTATTATCATTATACATAGTATACATTTTTCTTCTTCTTTTTCTTTTTGCTTCCCCCCTCAGGGGTCCTCATAGCGGAATGATCCGTATCATAGTCTTGACCTGTTTTCACAGCCGGATGCCCTTCCAGCCGCCAACCCTCCAGGCTTTGGACCGTCACGGAACATTTCACTGGATTATGAACTCCTATGTCCTTAGGCAGAAGTTCCTTGCCCAGGGGAGCAACGCAACGACGGTGACGTGAACTCTTGAACTCAGATTGTGGTTAGATCTTTCAGTCCGATATTCTAACCACTCGCCCACCGCGGCTTATCTCTCTCTCTCTCTCTCTCTCTCTCTCTCTCTCTCTCTCTCTCTCTCTCTCTCTCTCTCTCTCTCTGTGTGTGTGTGTGTGTGTGTGTGTGTGTGTGTGTGTGTGTGTGTGTGTGTGTGTGTGTGTGTACTGTGATATATATCATATATATTTTGTATAGTAGCTTATTTCATGCTCATGTAACTGTGTATGTTCAGTATGTTGCATATATGAATGTATATATGCATGTATGAATCTTTCCATACATAGATAAAGAAATACCTGTATACACTCATCCATATATTCGTGTAAACATACATACATACAGGCATACATATATATACGCATACAAAACTACATAAATAAACAGAAAGATACATGGATCTAGGCAGATATATCATTATGTATGTGTTTACGTGTGTGTGCTATCCCGGCCGAGACGTGTCTACCACGAGATTAATGTTTTGACAGTGATGATAGTGATCGGGGGAAAAAAAAAATCCTTGTGTGATCCTTCTTATATCAGCTTTAAATCCTGTGAACTTTATTCATATCGGGAAGCCATAACATGTAGGCCTATCTATTGATCGCTGAGTGGCAGATTGCACGGTAGATGGATGGATGGATGAAGGGATGGCATGATGAGATTAATGAGTAAGGTTAATAAACATCCTTTGTTTTCTGACTTATCTTCTCTCTCTTTCTGTCTATCTATCTATCTATACCTTTTTTCCCTCTCTTACCTTGAAATAATTGCTAGCATAATCAACCTCTAAAATATCATTATTATTATCGTCGCAATTTTAATTATCATCATGATCGTTATAATCACCATCATAACCATCGTCATCATCAGCATTATCATAATTTTTATTTCACAACAAAAGTTCATAAAGCCTAGTCTCTTTAAGCTCAGGTGTTCTTTAAAACCAGTGGGTTATGTTCGGGGAAAATGTTTGTAAAAGGCTTTAGCCAAGGGATATGCCAGACTTAATATAATACATTCGGAAGTATGTGCATGCTTGTATTGTGTGTGTGTGTGTGTGTGTGTGTGTGTGTGTGTGTGTGTGTGTGTGTGTGTGTGTGTGTGTGTGGTGTGTGTGTGTGTGTGCCCTATGGATTTACATGCAATAGACAAACAGACAGATAGTTAGTCAGAGCGATAAATAGGTAAAGAAACAGACAGACAGACAAACAATCAACAATATTAGTCAACGATATAATCAGCGTCAAACAAAGAGAGCATCCCTTATTCGACTTATATCTAATCAATCTTTCTCGCTCATCTCTCTCTACTCTTCTCTCTGCTTCTCTCTTTCTCTCTCTCTCTTCTCATCTCTCTTCTCTTCTTCTCTCTATCTTCTCTCTCTTTTCTCTCTCTCTCCTCTCTCTCCTCTCTCTCTCTTCTCTCTCTCTCTCTCTCTCCTCTCTCTCTCTCTTCCTCTCTCTTGTCCTCTCTCTCTCTCTTTCTCTCTCTTCCCCCCTCTCTCTCTGTCTTTCTCTCTGTCTCTCACTCCCTCTCTCTCTCTCTCTTCTCTCTCTCTCTCTCTCTCTCTCGTTCCCTCATCCGCGTTCCCTCACTCCCGTCTTCCTCCGCACCGCCTTTTCCAAGAATTTTTTGTGGATTCCCCTCCTCCTCTCCCCTCGAATTCGCTTTAATCCAGTCCAGTGGTAAATAGATTTCTGCCTCCTTCCTCCTTGCGCTCATTCTTTCATTCTCTGTATCTCTCTTTCGTTTTCTCACCACAATAATTATGGTGGTAATGATGCTGATAATAATAATGATTACAATAATAATATTAATAGTGATAATAATAATAATAATAGGTATGATGATGATGATGATGATTATGCATAATGATAATACCAAAAATTATAATGTTGATAATAATGATAACAATATTGATTATAACGGCAATGATAACATTAATAAAGATGATAATAACAATAACAATTGTGCTAGTAATAGCAATGATTATTATTATCATTATTATTATTGTCATCATTATTATTGGTGAT
>NC_051395.1:15258206-15290706 GCF_015228065.2 Penaeus monodon | reverse complement strand
TATCTTTATTTTTTTACAAATGCATAATATAACAAAGGTGCAGACCTAATAAGAATAATTCAAAAGAAATAACTTAATTTCGCAGAACGACTGATAAGCCTGCGACTTCCTCTCATATTTTAACGGTGTATATACTAGCCGTTCTTACATCCCAAAGACATCTTCATAATAAAAATATAGTTTATTGAAAAAGGATCATGAAATTCTTGTTAACTTTATTATGACTTTCAAGCTTACACAAACATACGCCCTAGAGGCGATAACACAAATAACAGGCTTAAATTTTCTGTGTAAATGTAAATGCAATAACCAATATTTCATACCTTTGCACGTTTCATACTTATAAAACTAAAAGGTTATTACCCAATAGATTGAAATGACGCTGGTTTTATTCTATTTAGAGAGCATTAATAGGGTTTTCAAGGTATCTACACCAGGTCAAAGACGGGTTTCCCCTTCGTATTTACGCCTGAACACCTAATTATCTACCAACTAGCTTCACTACTTGCCCATATGTATAACTACGCCTGAACTTGTAACTGACTTGACAAATGGCCGTGCTGCAGACGAATGATCACCCCTCATAACCAATAACAAATAACCGCGCAAGGGAAAGAACCCAACCGCAGGACGGATAGAAGTCAGGCCAGGTAATGACCAATTCAAGGTGTTGACCCGAAAACAGGTGATCCTTCCTTCCTTCCTACCGCCCCGTCCCACATTCCTCCATACCCCATTACAGACCAATAATAGTAAGAAAAAGAAGCAAACAAAACAAATCACCAGTCACAAGTCCTGCTTAAGGAGATAATACAGCTCTGCACTGAAGTGTTACAGGTGAGTGATCACACCTATAGCTAATGAGCGTGACACGATCAATATGATAGCCCGATGTCAGTTGTCGCTGACGACCCCCACCTCCATCATCACTGCCCCTCCTCCCCCCATACGCCTTTATTATGACTCTCAAGCTTACACAAACACAGTCCTAAGAGGCTATAATACAAATAACAGGCTTAAAGTTTCTGTGTAAATGTAAATGCGATAAACCAATATTTCATACTTTGCACGTTTCATACTTATAAAAACTAACAGGTTAATTACCTAATAGACTGAAAAGACGCTGGTTGATTCTATTTAGAGAGCCTCGAATAGTGTTTTCAAGGTATCTACACCAGGTCAAAGACGGGTTTCCCCCTCATATTTACGCCTGAACACCTAATATATACCAACTAGCGTCACCACCCTGTCCCACGTGTTGGACTCAGCTATGTTTTGCTAATTAACCTCAAGGGACAATGCGGTATATTCCTAAAATGTTTCTGCCGCATTTCTAGATGTTTTACAATCTACAATGCAACTTAGGAAATATATTTAGTTTTCCCTTAAGACCCATATGTATGACTATATACAGACGAGCGTATCCTTCCATAAGAGATCGCATAAACAATACATCCTCCGTTTTATGATGATATCAGCACAGAAAGTGGACTAGCTCTTCAGCAATTTACTCCCCCTCCTCGAAATTGTTTATAGTACCTGGCTACACGTATATAGGAAGAAAAAGAACGATGCAACGGTAACAAATATTGTTTGCGCATTCAGGTACCACTTATTAAGTAATACATACATATATTTTCTTAAATCTTCTACAAAGAGAGAAAATATCTTTAAGGTGACACTGAATAAAACTTGCTACTTAACCTCTTCTACATTTCTGAAGAACTAATATACAAGCATGCCAAATGAAAGAAAACATCCTTCACCTATAATTTTTCACTATGCCACTAGTTGCTGCAGTGACGAAAACTGTTAAAGACCCATGTAAACTATTTCTATCTTCAAGAATCAAAAAAGAAGGCTTTGATTAATTGTTAACACATTTTCCCCTTTTAGCAATTGACTCTTTATCAAAACCAAGAACTTTTATGAAATATGAAAAAAATGAGGTAAAATAATATAACTTGTTTGCCCCTCATGTTATAATGCTTTTATAATTGTTCGCATATTGGACAAAGACACACACAAATTAGCCTAAAGCAGAGATTTTTGACCATGGGCACTTTTACCAGAGGGAGTAAATATACATGACACCCGCGATGCGATAGATCTTAGCAGGACAGCATGTGTGATTTTCAACTGATGCCTTTTTTTTTTTTTTTTCTTAAACCGAGTTATCAAAACTATATATTATATTTCTAATCAAAAACGTTCTTTGCAAAATATAAAAAAAAAATAAAGGTGCTTTCTTGTTGTGTGTCTACATTAGATATTCTTGTTTTACATGGCAGTAAAGGGGTATATGACGAGCAACATACAGTCGAGGAGGTAAGTTATAGAGAAAGGGTTGAAAATCACAGTCCTAAAGGGGAAAAAGCCGCAACCGAAGCAATATTTTCTAAATGACAAGTAAAAAAGCATTTGTTTAGGAGAAAAAATATTCGCATTACCTCATAATGGGGGAGGGAAAAGCTTCTTTTCATAACTTAGAGAAAGCAAAATGCCCTTTTTTCAAATACAAGGGTGATTATTGAAGTAAATGTATATGAACTGAGCAGTTTTTTCAGACTTGGGAAATATATGGTAAGTGTTAAAATGTTATAGCATTGCTACCATCTTTAACAAAAACTCTTATTTATCTAAAGATGCCTTCCTAAACTCTGACAATGCTCCAGGCAATATCCAGATAAGGGACGACCACAGACAGGTATCAGGGAATACCCCTGCTTGTCACGAGATAATGACTTCACCAACATAGTAAAACCATTAATGGACGTGCGAAGTGAGGAAGAGGCGAACAATAGAGCGACACCATGGAAGTATTTTCTCGTCTCCTTTCGTGAAGAACTGCATAGTTAATGAATATCTACCGTGGAAATCGCACCCTTCAATCATTTGACCAAGGTAAACCCCATGTTTTAGATAGCTAGAAAGTTTTAGAAATGCTCGCCTCGGTTGTTGATCTTCGTAGCACATCGTTCTTCACACCCACTCGTTCCGCTAGCTCACGGCCTGTTCTCCCTATCAAACATGCCATATCTTGTTGGCGAGGCCTCACCCTTCTCCTAAATATGCTCCTCCTCCCCTCTCCCTCGACTAAACGCGATGCTGTATTTACCGCGAGGATGTAAAAAAATGGTGATTATAATCATAATTGGAGCGACAACATAACTTCACACAACACTAATATGTATTGACATTGATTGACTTAGAATTGGTGATGCTTATAGCCATATCAAGCTTGGAGGTTCCTTGCGAAGAAAACATAAAATTTGATAAAACAGTAATATGTCTTTCATTAGTAGTATAAAATAGATAATTACTCGTATGACTACAATACACAATCATCATAGTACAAACATTTGCACGATAATTTGTCAGAATTTTAATTGCATCATTCATTCAAGTTTTGTTTCTCGCTTTCCTCGCAATTATTTATTTTTTCCCATTCGCAGACAGAAATACGACGGTAACAGGGCACGATTTGCTGTCTTCCGGGCATGTCACCTCTGTCGGAAGGAGCATTCAGATTCTGATAGAGGCTTATAAATACTAACAACCGCATCCGAGCCATTACATGCTAGTATTTTACCAAATTTCCTTATGTAAAAGTGTTAATTTTTATTCTAAATGACAAAATACATGTTACCAATGGTATCAATATATGTATTTTTTGCATAAAAGTACTATCTAACCTTGTTATTAAAGAAGAAAATAAACAAATATACCCAATCCTCCGATACATTTTCCAGCGAGACAAGTACATACGTCTGAGAATGCTGTACATTTTCCACTAAAATGTGCGACCGCCAATGGCACTCCTCACAATGTGGTGCACTTTTAGCTGTCATCAGCCTTGTTAACAAAACTTTTACTGGCGGTTACATTAAAATCATTCAGCATGTTTACCTCGTGATCATTAACCTGCTTTCACTCTCGACAAGGTTTTGTGATTACGCCGGTGATCATTGATCTATGTCACCTGCATTGGAGGAGATCCTCGTCTGTAAATCACTGGCTATGAGTAATGATTTCGGATAGGGATATTGATTAGTTAATTACTTTCAGTGGTCATCTTCTGTTATGATGCACCATTTTCAACCGCCAAGGTGTGCGCGTTTAGCCATCGTTAGCTATGGGCTAGGGGTTTTGCCTCGTGATCATTAACCTGCTTTCACTCTCGTTTAAGGGGGGTTTGTGGTTACGCGGTGATCATTGATCTATGTCACCTGTCACCTGCATTGGAGGGGATACTCGTCTGTAGAACATCTAGTTTCATTATTTAATTATGATGCGTCATGTAAGAACATAAAATGCACATGTGAAAAATAGGGTTAATGATTTCCGGGTATGATTATGTTGTTGTGGGACATTGGTTGCGGTTTGCAGTTTTTGGTTTCGTCAAGGTCATGATTACGTCACGGTCACTGACCTACTATCACATTCATGTACGTAGGTGAATGTGTTCAATTGTGTCCATAGATGCACTACTTATATATACATGTATATGTATCAAAAAAGTACGTATAATATATATATATATATATAATATATATATATATATATATATATATATATATATTATAATATATATATATATATATGTATATAAAATGTACTTGTATATATATGTATATATATGAACATGTGCATATATATGTATATAAAAGTACAGTGTAATATATATGTAATAAAAATGTACATGTATATATGTGTATATAAAATGTACGTGTAACAATATGTATATAAAATTTACGTGTATTTATATATGTATATAAAATGTATATGTGTGTGTGTGTATATGTATATATAAAATATTTAATATATATATAATATATATATATATATAATATACATAATATATATATATATATTAATATATATATATATATATAATATATATATATATATATGTATATATACATATGTAAAAAAAAAAAAAAAAAAAAAAACCACCGGGGGGGTGGCAATGGAAAACCACCACTAAATTGCCAAGAAAATCATGGAAGCCCATGATCATCAAGGCCGCGGTGGCGAATAGTTAGGAGCGTTTGAAACTCAAAACACGTCACGACGGCAATATGAGTTCGAGGGTTCGAGGGCACCGGCCGGCGCGGTTTTTCCCATGGGGGAAGGAACCTCAAATCGATTTCCTACCTAGCCACTGGGTGGCCAAACCAGTCCCAAGTCAGTGCTGGTCCCAAGCCCGGATAAATAGAGAGAATGATTACCTAAAAAAGGGTAAACACCGGCACTCTCCGTGGAAAGGAACTGGGGACCCTACCACGTACTCACTCCCAAGAACATCACAACATGAAAACTACAATTAAGTATCATGCTGTGACCATGGCGGCTCAGACATGAACCTACCGTTAAAAGAAGATTTATATATATATTATATATATATATATATATAATATATATATATTATATATATATATATATATATATATAATATTTATATGCATGTATACGTACGTATGTATATATAATAGTATATATATATATATATATATATGTATGTATTATGTATATGTATATGCATACATATATATATATATATATATATATATATATATATATATATACATGTATATGTTTATAAATATGTGCGTGTATATATATGTATATATATCATCATCATCATCAAGGGGCTAACGCCGACGGGGGCGCACGGCCGCGTCCACCCTTCGCTTCCAGTCACGAGAGTCCCTCATGGCGAGTCTTCAAGCAAGCTCTCGGCCAATCTCAAAATCCTCGTGACAGGTCTTGTCAATCTGTCCAAGCCATGACCTCCTAGGTAGTTCCACGGGCATCCTCCACCCAGGATTGTCTCACAGAAAGACAACCTGATGGGCAGAGTCTACAACAGTTTTAAACGAGCTAGGTACCCTATAGCCTGAGTTGGTGATCCCAGAATAGCATGTAACAGGTCTCATGCCAGTCTCACAGTGTAGCCGTTGGTTTGACACATGGTCCTGTCAGCTGTACCCGCATGATTCAGTGAAATGACTTGTTACAAAAGGCATCAATACAAAACTCAAGGCACCAGATAGAGTCCAGGTTTCGCTTCTGTAAAGCAAACTGGCAGTATCAAGGCCTTGAAGACATGTAGCTTGGTCCTTCTGTATAGGTACCAACATCTCCAAATGCTCTTGTTGATCGAATACATGGCTCTTGATTTCAGACCAGACCATATACTGACTTCTTGGTCTGACAGTTCAGAGATATAGACTACGCTACCAAGGTATGTAAATATCTCTGTGACTTCAACATCCTCACTACAAGCATGGATCAACTGAACAGGTTCCCCTAACAGGCCCCCAAAGTTCTGAATCTTAGTCTTGGTCCAGAATACCTCTGGGCCCAAGGGCTTCACCTCATTGTAAAGGTATTAAGAGCTGCACCAGTGACACCAGAGGACTCAGATAGGATAGCAACATCATCGGCAAAGTCAAGGTCTGAGACCTTAACTGCCCAGTGTTACTCCACAGTGACTTTGCCTAGTAACTCTGCCCATTATCCAGTCCATGCAGTGTTGAAAAGTGTTTGTGCAAGGCGCAGCCTTGCTTGACCCATGAATTAACAGGAAGAATTTCAACAGGCCCTCATCACACTTCACAACACTTTCAGTACCGGTATAAAGCCTTGCCATTAGGCCAATAATCCATGTCAGAATTCCCCTAAGTCTCAGAATCTCTCATAGCGATTCTCGATGCACCGAGTCAGACACCTTCTGGAGGTCGATGTAGACTGCCAGCAACCCACGACCAAATTCACAATGGCATTCCACAATTACTTGAAGCACTAGCATATGGTCTATGTGTGGACTTACCAGGAGTGATCAAGACTGCTGCAGTCTCTGTGCCTTAGTAGGTGGTTACGGATTCATCTCAGAAGAAATATGGGTGGAAACCTTGCCTGGTATACTGAGCAGTGTATGCCATGATAGTTGCTGCAGTCCCAATGATCTTCCCCTTCTAGAGAAAGATGCCATGACCCTCAACAGGTCAGGGGAAATGGAACCAGACTCCCAAGATGGCAGTCAAGACTGCATGCAGGATAGTCCCCTGCCAAGGTTACCCAGCATTTACCCATAGAAAGAGACTATCAAACTATGCCTGAGGCTTCCACCTCAGCTTAGAAAATGCGCCATCCTAACCTCGTAGGTAAGAGGTTCCTCACTGATGGGTGGGGTCTGGGGCACGGTATGTGATATCCTCATACAAGCTAACTATTGAAGGTCACCAGGTACACTGCTCAAAAGTCAGGCCTAACGTCGCATGAACCCAACAGGATTTAATGAACTGTCCATCCACAGAGCAGATTACAATCACTCGAGGAGGGCTAGAGTTCAGTTTTCGGGCTGGTAGCGGGCAAAGGAACTTTCCCAAAGCAAGATTCCTAATGAACTGTCCTTGTCCATTTAGCAGTGTCGAGCCCTAAGCACCAAAGAGCTTACGCCAAATCCTGATGTCGTTCAGCGTCTCAAGGGCGGAGGATGACCGTGACTACTCCCTGGAGGTACCCCTGACGCAACAAACTCGACCACTAGTAGGTGTACCCACCCATACTGATCGTGCCGTACCAGGTCTTTCACCTCGAGGGGGCAGCAATCTCAACTCCCAGCCACTCCAATTCCCTCGATAGCAGAGGTAACCACTTATCCTACCGCAAGGACCGGATATTCCAAGCGCCTACCCAGATAGCTCGCTAGATTATTTAAGCCTAGGTGGTCACTCCAAAGTGGAACACACTCTGCCACTCCCACGTCGGGTGTGGAGTTCCCTTGGCTTTGCCCAAGCCTTATTCTGAGTTGTGCCTGTGAGGCGCAGGCGGGATGAGTAATCAAGTTTCACATTTGCCCTCCAATGGACCAAATCCTTCCTCGCTTGTATATGTATATATATGTATATGTATACATATTTAATAAAATTGATATATAATGTATATATAATATATATATATAATATATATATAATATATATATAATATGTATAATATGTTATATTTATATATATATATATATATATATATTATATATATATATATATATATATATATTATATATTTACATGGATATGTGTTATATATTATATATACAATATGTATTAATTCATACAATATAATGTATTATGTATACATTTATATATGTATATATAAATTTATTTTCAGATATATGTATTATGTATATGTATTTATGTATATACTTAGGGATAATATGTTTGAACTTTTCAACTATATTATTATATATGTATATAATATACATAATATATATAGTGGTGTGTGTGGTGTTGTGTGTGTGTAGTGTGTGTGTGTGTGTGTGGTGTGTTGTGTGTCTAAATATATATATATATATATATTATTATATATATATATAGATATTATATATGAATTTATGTATTAATTCTGTGTTTGTGTGTATGTCTACAAATTCTTCAAAGAACCATTCGTCACGTCAGGTGATTGATTAGAAGTGATCCACAAAAAAGCACGTATAGGAGTCTTTAGACCCCGTTTTCTGCTTGTTTTTTGGTGCTGTTGAGAAAACACAAACGAAACTCGTAGCATGTTTCTATGGGCATTTAGGGAAAGCAGAGGAACAGAGATGAACGCAACGACGGTGATAAGTGAGAAAGTACAAAAAGGAGAGAGAGAAATTATAGAGAGGAAAGAGAAAGTTCGTGCGTGTAGCATGCGTGCGGCGCACAACGAATGGGGACGGACCTCTTTACTTCATAAATAAATATGCATACATACATATGTATATTTGATGTGTGTTGACAGAACTCACTTTTTTTTCTCTCTTTTTTTTTCTTTTTTTTTAGAGCTGCATGTTTGCCATGATAAATGTATTTGCTTTTCATATATTTTTTTTACAATCGGGGCGATTTGCATATATTTGTTTAAGAAATGCACATTTTACGAAACGCTCATTTTCAAAATCACTTTTATAAATAGAATGAGAGAATGTTTGCAGGTAAACATGAATATTTCACCGAGGAAAAAAAGAAAATACTTGATTATGCAAGAAGACTAAACTAGCCTATTCATTTTTAAGCCACAGCGTGAGGAGTTCAGTGCACGTTTTGTAAGAACAGTAATTAATAAACTTGATAATAATTCATACATAAATTATGATGAAGAACCGAGTTAAGTGCTCCAGGAGAAAATCCTGATGTAGCTGTCTTTTTCGTTTTTTTTTCTTTTTTTTATCTGTATCCTTCCGCTTTGTAAAACTCTTTAAAACTCGTTTCGCCCATAGTTTGTTAAATTCCCCGGTATTCCTCTTTTTCCGTTGATTCTACTTTCCCTATCTATGCCCTTTCTTTACATTCCATTCTTTCATTTCTATATATATATATAATATATTATATATATAATATATATATATATATATATCTATATATATATATATATATATACATAACACACACACACACACACACACACACACACACACACACACACACATATATATATATATATATATATAATATATATATATATATATATATATATATATACATATATAATTATTTATAATAATAATAATAATCATAATAACAATTATAATAATAATAAACCTTATTTCGTATAAAACACCTACATTACATGCAGTTTTGTACATAGTTTTAAAAACATGATATAAAAGCATAGTATAGAATACAACTCATAAACGTGGGATAAAACTATAATAAAGCATGGCATAAAACATGATATAAAAGATTTATACTTATTCACAAATTCAATTGAGATATCATTGATGGAAATTGTAATTGGAAAATGCTTATCTCTATTCCTATGGCAAAAAGTCATGCATTTGATTTTAGCTAAATTTAGCTAAAAGTTTCATTGCAGGCATAAACACAGAGCTTTCCTTAACCAGCTGTTTAGAGAGGGGACACATGTACAAGATCGTCTGCATAGATTATATGATTTACAACTGTCTCATCGGGTATGCAACCGAGTTCAGAATCCCGGATAACCTATCCATGTACACCGAGAAGAGATATGGTGACAATAGTGACCCTTACCTAACCCCACACGAGGCATTAAATTCTCTGGAGACATTTTCTCCCCATCTGACACTCATTTTTTGACTGGAGTAACAACATTAAAGGAACTGTAGCACATGCACCAGGATCCCCCGCTGCATCAAAATTTCAAAAGAGATACTCATGACAAACCTTATCAAATGCCTTGATATGTCTAAAAAAAAAACATGTGTATACAGGCGTGCTCCATTTGCTATACTCAAGCGTGATGCTCTTTAATAAAGATATGGCCATTAGAGTTCTATGGTGCGCTTTGTATTCAAATAGATTTTCAGGCGAGTACATTCCCGGTTTGATTCTCCCAAGGATAATGGCCTCTAGTAAATTAGAAATCACGGAGGCAAGTGCACTGAGACGATAGTTTCTAGAGCTACTGATGTCACCGTTCTTATCTTTAATTAAAGGAACTAAGACTATTTCCATGAGGTCTTCTGGAAGGAACGAGTGGCTAAAGCAGCATGTAAAGAATTTACTTACCATCAAGTGTAAGACAGGAAGTGCCTGACCCAGATGAAGGGGCGTAACCCCATCATCGTCCGGGCTACTCATGTCCCTCATGGCTCTGGCCACATCTAGTACCGACACGGCAGGAGGGTCCACTTTGTATCACGTGAGGCTGAGACGCGCGAATGTGACGTTTCGTGAAGTACCTCGCCATAATGTCTGCACCATAGCTCCCCCATTTGTAATATCAGTATCGTAAGGCAATTTAGGTTTTACATGTTTCTTTTTGTTTATCTCCTTCCGCATAATTTTTGCGTCTCCTTTTATGTTATTTGCAATCTTCATGGTAATTATCTCTTCCCTCTGCCTTTTACACAATTTCAAAAAGCGCTTAAAACTGAGTCTAGACTAAAACATTTGCCAGTACAGAGGACCATTGCGTGGTTTGCCATTGTCTCTCCACACAATATAACTTTGCCTTGCCTTTGTGGGGCACGCATCTATCCGCTCGTTCCATCCAGGGACCTCGTTATATCTGCATGGTTTGGCGAGATCCATGCCCAGAATCAAGCAACGCGTTCATATAAATCTCTGTAAAATGTCTGTATGTCTCTCATGGGAGAGGCATCACGACACGCTCGGTTGTTACAAGTTAGCACATTAGTGGTCAAATTAATACATATCAGCATGCGTTCTGTGTTAATATAAGACTGCCTATCATTTTTACCAAATACTTCATTCGGGCATCAGACTTTAGTACAGAGAGTGACACATTGTATTACCCAGCGCAAAACACAAAGGTCTGTGGTCCGACCCAATAACACTATGGTTAACATGAACATTGTCATCCTGCCCAGGAGCGAGCTGGGACACACGACGCGGTCCAGCCACCTTGTGGACCCGTCGTGTCACACACCCACGTAAACGAGTCTTCCTCCAACACTTCCATATCGCCTATCATGTAACCGTGCCCGTGACAAAAAACAACAAGTTCGCTACCAAACCTGGACATTGGTGAGCATTAAAGTCATATTACAGCAGGGTTATCATGGTAATCCTCTATTAAACAAAGCACTTTAGCTAAGTAGTCAATGTACTCCCCAATCATTTCCCCATTATCATATGGCAGATAACAATTTACTATGCGACAGTCATTACCCACAATTTTAATGTCAATACAGATAATTCTCGCATCTGTCGTGTCAGCTCTAATTATCGATGGAGATAAACTTTTTCTGTACAAGAAGGCCACTCACCTTAGGGCCTTCCCTCAAGCAACTGTACAGAGAAATCTTCGGGAGACCTTCCATAATGAATAAAAATCGCTAACTCAGTTCTGAAGGGTGTGTAGGCCACGAATTTCACCTTAGAAATTTTCTAAGTCCTCAATATAATCTCCTTTCTGTTCCACTATCAGTGCTTGCACAGCATATTCACACACCTGTTGTTGGTGCTCTTGAAGCTAGGGAACCAGACATTCCGGGAAAAAGCCGAAATTCGGGAACGACTCATCGCCGAATGTAAACAGAGATGGCGTCCTACACTTGTCATATATATTTCCCATTACCTTCCCTTTACTTTCCACATTTTCCACTTACCCTTATTTCTTTGCATCTCTCCCCCTTTCTCTGTTCTTTGCATCAGTCCTTCGTATACGGCCAGACTTTCCACTGCTTTTCCTTAGCAATGGAAAAGAAAAAAAGGGTTATCACGGATGGTCTCAGTGGGTGTTATTGCAGTATCGCCTCTGGCACTGGATCACCTGATGGTAACGGTTGCTGTTATTATTGGTATTAGCGGTGGTGGTGGTGGTATCAATATCATCATCAATATTATTATTATTATTATTATTATTATTATTATTATTATTTTATCATTGTCATCATTATCATTACTATCACCGATATCATTATCGTCATGATCATTATCATCAATATTATTATTATTATTGTCAACGTTACCGTTATCATCATCATCATCATCATCATCATCATCATCATCATCATCATCATTATCATTATTATTATTATTACTAATTTTATCATTGTTGTTGTTATCATCATCACCATCATTATTCTCTTATTTTTATCATCATTATCACTATTACTGTTATACCTTACAATGTTATTATTATCATCATCATCATCATCATCATCATCATCATCATCATCATCATCATCATCATCATTTTTATTAACATTATCATTATTGTTTTTCATTATTATTATTGTTATTTTTGTTATCATATCATCATTACTATTGTTATTGTCATTATTATTATTATCCTTATTATTATTATCAATATATTTTTGTTACTTTTATTACTGCTATTGCTGTTATTATCATTATCATTATTATTATCATTATAAATTATTATCACTATTATTGTTGATATTATTTATTATTATTGTTGTTACTATTATTACTATTACTATTTTTACTATTCTAATTGTTATTAGTATTATCATCGCCATCATAATTATCATATATTTCAATATTTTCTTAGAGTGAGGTGTAAGAATTTCAAAACCCTCTCTATTTCTGTCTTTCTTTCTCTCTCATTCCCAACACACCCACCCCCTCCTCTCTCTCTCTCTCTCTCTCTCTCTCTCTCTCTCTCTCTCTCTCTCTCTCTCTCTCTCTCTCTCTCTCTCTCTCTCTCTCTCTCTCTCACTCTCTCTCTCTCTCTCTCTCTCTCTCTCTCTTTCTCTCTCTCTCATTCTCTTTCTAAAGGGCCAAAATTTGTTTAAAAAAGATAAGAGAGACAAACACAAATCACTAATTTCCGAAATTTACTTCTTCGTCGATTATGAATTGACAATAAAGCAAAAGTGAAGTACGCATTTTTTTTTTTTACTTTCCTTTTTAAAAGACATGCACATTCTCGCCAATCACTTTTTTCTGTCTCTTTTGCCTCAGAATATCAAATATGCTACATATGGTGTAATATGACTTAACAGCCTACAAATTAAGTAGCTACATATTTTGTCTTTTTTTGTAAGGAAAGCTGTCAAGTAACATAATATACTAATTATAATCATACTATTGTTTGAAACATAAACTGCAGCTCGTAGCAACTATAAATAATCTTTTGAAAATAGAAGGTAAACCGCTTATACCACGCAATCCTTTCTTGATAATATTTTATTACTTTATTCAGTTTACACCTTTTGTTTCGAATTTCTTTAAACGGAGAATGTCTGTTAAACAACAACTGAAACAGACGTTAAAAGGTACAATTATGACATTGAAGAGGATTCCTGGAGAATTACACATTCTTACCCGCAGGTATATCCCAAACATGGAAATATTAATACCAGTAAGAATATACTTAATATGAATATGGAAAACTTGCTGGATAAGAATGCACTAAATAAAAGAGGAACAGCCAAAAAGAACAAGAAAAGAACACAACAGAAAGCACTGGGTTGGGAAAAAGATCAGGCCAAGCGAACAATAGTGAATTTTAACACGTACAGAAAATACTTCATTTCATTAGTAAAAGAGTTTCTCAAAGCAGCATTTGGTTTTGAGCAGTCGCCGTGGGGGAAATGCAACATTCTCAACATTTACTTTCATTGTAGGTTCATTAGGTCGAGTGCATTCGTAAAGGTAAAAGTGCGCTTATAACAAAGATATGAAGGTGCGTTTCACTACGGAACATGATTTACTTCACGGATTGTAAGGTTGAAAACTGAACAGGAAACCTTTTCCTTTCAAATATGTTGCAAGTTTATTATGTAGGAATATGATACGCTTTAATATTTTTCTTTCCTACCGTTTATCATTTATTGCGGCGAAAATGGAAACAGTTACCTGATAATGATAATAGTGTGAAAATAACAACAGAACTAATGATAATAATAATAATGATAATAGCAATAATAATGATGAAGATGATGATGATAATGATGATGATGATAATAATAATAATGATATATAACAATAACAATAATAATAATAATAATAATAATAATAATAATAATAATAATAATAATAATAATAATAATAATAATAATAATAATAATAATAATAATAATAATAATAATGAGAATGATGATAATAATAAAAATGATTGTAATAGCAATAAGAATAATAATGATAACATCAGTAGTAATAGTAGTAGTTTTAGTAGTAATAATAATAGTAATATTAGTTATAATAATGATAATAAAAAATAGCAATATAATAATAATAATGATTATAATCATGATAGTAATAGTAATCATGATAAAAATAATTACCTTAACAACACAACAATAAAACAACAACAACAACAATAATAATAATAATAGATGCGATGGTGCGTTGGGAACCGCCAACAATGATTGCTTAAACAACTACTCCCCTGGGGAGGGATCACTGCTTAGCCGGCCCAGTATAAGGACTTAGTCGGCTACATGATGTCCACAGGACGCTAAGTGGTTCGTCAAACACCGTGCCCGCGGAGACTGGACATGCCATTTGGAGGTTAGCGCGGAATATCCAGCTTCTTGGCAATGGGGCTAAAATGCATCCTGCCTCTCAAGTAAGAGTAGGAGGTGGGTGATGAAGCGTCGCCCGTCACACGGATCAACAAGGGGCGCATCCCCCAGGGCAGAACTGAGTCTACCTCTTCCATTAGTCAAAATCCACCAGGTCACTAGGACAGGATAGCTCCCACCCCTGGCCCTGCGGTTCAACCATTTTTGTAATAACAATCAAAAGAAAACAAAACTTAAATGGACAAGGGAAGAGTATAATGAGGTAATGTACTGCTTTGGTATGTACTCGGGAAACCTGCTGCAAAAGTTATGTGCATGTTTTTGTTGGTGTTCCATTGCCTCAATCACCTAGGTCGTAGTAGTGACCCGGTGTTGATTTTAGTTAGTAGATCTAAAGAAAAAAAAAATAATAATGATAATAGAAAAGAAATTAATTCTAAAAATGAAAAATAATTATCAGAGTAATATCTTCGTCTTAGTTCAGATGGTAATAAAGTTTCGGATGTTTTCGGATGGCTAACAAAATTATCATAATTTTTAATTATTAAACATACAATGAAATATACATCTATTTTTCTTAAATCTTTTGTTTTAAATTTTATACAGTATTCTAAACCTTTTTTAACGAGTTTTACTTACACTAGTCGCAAGCTATACTTTTACTCAGTGGCATATATAGGTTCTGTAATGAACAATCTTTGAAAGCCTGTAGTCCAGAGATGTTCTAACCTACAGTAGGAAAATGTTCTGAATACTTCAAAAAATATTCTCATGAATACTCTTGCACACCTAGACAGACAATGTAAAAAGAGCTTGCATGAAGACAGGATGTTTCATACTATTCAACTACAATACAATCAATCTCATGATTGATTTTACGTTCAGTGCGATTCTGCTTGTCATTTCAACAGTGGGATTTCGTTTGGTCGGCTTTTTATTTAGCTCTCCCTTTCAGTTTTTTTTCATTCTCTCTTATCTATCTATCTATCTTCTATTTATCTGTCTATCTTATCTATCTATTTTTTTTCTACCTTATCTCTATTTCTATCTCTGCCTTTTTATATTCTATCCTATTCTATCTCTATACCTTTTTTTTTTTGTCTATATTTTTATCTGCTCGTCCGGGAATGTCATGGGTGGTGTGTAAAAGGGGGAATAATATATAATATATTTAAAAATAATATATAAAATTTAAAAATATATATATATTATATTATAATATATATATATATATTGATTTGGTGTGTTGTGTGTGTGTGTGGTGTGGTGGTGGTGTGTGTGTGTTGGTGTGTGTGTATAAGGGAATTATTATTATTATATATTTTATATATTATATGTGTTTTGGTGTTGTTTTTGTGTGTGTTGTGTGTGTTGTGGTTGTGTGTGTGTGTGTGGTGTTTTGGTGTTTGTGGGGGTGTTTGGTAGGGGTGTGTGGTGTGTGGGGTGTGTGTTGTGTGTGATATATTAAAAATTATTTATATAAAATTATTTTATATTATATTAATTTATTTGTGTGTGTTTGTGTGGGTGTGTTAAGATGTGGAAAATTCTATTTCTGTTACGGTTTGTGGAAAATTCATTTCGTTACGGGTTGGAAACTTTTTTCTATTACCAGTGGACCACGGGGCTTTTTTCCACGTGGATCCAAATGTCCCAAAAAAACCCCCCCAGCGAGGGGGGAGGGACATTTTATTCTGACCTCGTTTGACCCGGGGGATTCGGCAAGTACCACCGCAAAAAGGGTATCCGCCCTCTCTGGGGGCACTGACCTTTACCTCCCGGGCCCTATAACCCGTTAAAAAAAATGTCGGTTTTTATACTGGTTTTTGTCAACTCTCAGAAAAAAAGATCAAGCCGTCCAAGTTTAATACCTCGGTTTTCACCATTGCACTAAGGATGAAAAGCCTTTTAAAAGTGTGTGTGTGTGTGTTAGTGTGTGTTATATATAAATATATATAGTATATTATATATATATATATATTATATATCTATAAAATTATATCATATATATATCAATATATATATATATATATATATATATTATATATATAATCATATATTATGTATATATATTTGTGTGTGTGTATGTGTGTGTGTGTGTGTGTGTGTTGTGTGTGTGTGTGTGTGTGTGTGTGTGTGTGTGTGTGTGGTGTGTGTGTGTTGTGTGTGTGTGTGTTGTGTGTTGGTGTATTTGTGTGTACAATGTATATATATATGTAATATACACACACACACACGCACAACAGACACACACACCACACACATCAGACACACACCACACACACACATCAGACACACCACACACACACACACATTATATATATAATATATATATATATATATAATATATATATATATATATATATATATATATATTACTCCTGATATGAGAGTATAAACTGCATCCGGAAGTGGGGTTCTGGTCCTGAGGAGTATGCGAGCCACCTTAGCACAATTGATTCAAGGTCCACTTCGACCCAGAGTGACACCTGTCAGGGTCCCATCTATGGGATAAATAGATATAATGGTAGAGGGAACTCTTAGCTGCAACCCTTCTAGAGACATTGTCACAATTAAAAATACTATCAGGAAGGCAACGGCAAACCACTCTGACTGATCTTTCCTTTGTATATGGCAGACATATCTGGAAATGGCACTCAGTCCCGTGGAAAAGACTGGGCTTGTTAAGTTTAATTAACAGAGAATAGAGGGTCATGGAGAAAATGGAAGCCGAAAAGGACCGGTCGTATATGAATACGTGTGTGTGTGTGTGTGTTTACATTGAGAGCTTGCAGTCTGTTAGGATGTTCCGGAGTTTGTGAGAATGCATATCTTTTAGTCCGATTCTGCGTCTGATTTCCTTCTTCGAACAAGTATCTGAGGTGACAAGAGGTCTAAGTAATTGAAGGAGGAGACCTGTGTGATCTCCACTTCTTGCTTCAAGTTGGTAGGATCTCCGATTTCGAAATCACCATACACTGCTGTTTTCTTCTTTTGTCATAGGAGGCTAAGGTGTTCGCTAGCTCCACAACAGCATCATTTTGTGTGTGTGTGACCATGGGAACTATTATCTGTATAACGAAGTTGTTCATCTTGCGACCATTGAGAACGATTCCTTCCTGGCGATCTTCAATATCGCCCGCAGGATAACTTCAGAGTATAAATTGAAGAAGTCAGGTGACATCACACCACCTTGTCGGACATCTCGTTTGATGGGGAACCAATTAGTTGTCCCTTCTGATATGCGGACTGCATAAGTTGATCTTGGTAGACTGATTCAATTAGTCTCGTATTTGCTAGGATTTTGACAATTCAAGTGTCAAACCTTATCAATGAAACCAGAGTAGATGCTTTGCTGGAGCTGCATGGCTCTCTTGGCGAGCATTCTCGTGACGAAGATTGCATTCCTCGTATCTTTCTCTTTCATAAACCCAAACTGGATTTCTGGGATTTCGGGTAGGCGTTGTCTTCTGATCCTCTGTAGGATGATTTTCACAGAATTAAGGAATATGCGACATTAGACTAACTGTGCGATGTTGTGAGCACTCAAGTGTTCCTGGGATCTTCGGCAGGGCAATGGATACTGATTTCAGCATTTTTAGGTAATTTGCCTGTTTAATAGACATCATTAGGAAATTCCAGATGAAATCAATACTTTTTTGTCCTTTAGGCCCTGAGCATTTCGGTGTATACGCTGTCAGGACTGCAGCTTTCCTAGATTTCATTTGCTGCAGGGACCAGCGCACTTCTGACTTCAGAAGTAGTGGACCAGATGTGTTTCCAGGACTAGATCTTCTGGTTCTTGTTCATCATAAAAAAGTTCTTGAACATATATTTCTCAATGACATCCTCAGTTTCATGGAGAATGCAGCTGACTGCTGCATGAGCAATATGAGGAGGAAATGTATAGTGATCTCTCTCATCCTTTAGAAACATCTCTTTGGAATTACAACTGAACATCTCTGCTTCATTACATCTCTGCAGCACCTTTCCTTGGCTTCTACATTCCGCTTTATAAAATCATATGCACTGGTTCTGTTTTTAAGACTGCCATTTTCGTAACAATCTTTAACTCTGGGTGACCGCTTGATGAGAGTTTCTACTATCAGATGGCTTTAGCAGCTGCTGTTGGTTGTGCTCATGAAGGCACCAAACGATGGTCATGTCATGTTAAGACGCCTTTCCGAAAAAAACTCTTTTTAAGTTTCTCGCATTGGGGACAATCTTATTTCTTTGAGAGACGATCTTCTATATACTGAGTTGTATTGACTTTAGACTGTACCCGGATATGCTGGTAGTTTTTGTGCTTCCAGTATTTGAATGACTATAAAGTGATTTGGTTTCTGGCTCTATCACCAGGGCTATCTATCTATATGGCATCGAGTATCATTAAACAGTGTTGTGATTTCTCCTTACGACCAAATTAGTACTATCTCTCTCTGAGATAAACTTTAGCTTTAAAGGGAACCCCAGGACGACATGATTTTCATTTTTACATGTAAAAGCATTTCATCAAGGAGATGTAAAAGCTATCGATTTTTTGGGTCTTCGGCATCCGCGGGGGACCCAATGTACTAGGATTTTTTACTTTTACAAATACCCTTTGATTTTAAACTAGAGAAATACGTTCGAAAAGAAAGATTTGAAAAGTTTTTTTCTTAGCCCAAAGAAAACTACATGTTTGTGTTCTTGGCCCCCGAAAGGGGACTCTTTCTGGTCCTTCTAAAGCCCCCCACGGGGGGCCCTTTTATTTGCACTACCAAAGAAACTGAACTTAAATTCTGCCCATTCGTAGAAAAACATTGTCCATTTTTCCTTTTAAAAATGAACTTCAAATGTTCCATTTTTCCGATTTTGGATATTCGGAGAGGGAACCTTTCGCCGATATGATTTTTTGATTTTTTGTTGGTCTGCAGTCGCAGAATAACAGTCACAGCATCACGCGTTGAACGCAGCTACCGGGGCGGGTGTCAAGACGACCTTGTGACCCCCCGTCTCCCCCCCAAAATTTGCTTATTTCCCTTGTTTCGACTTGACACCATGTATTTGGTTGGGTCTGTGTACGGGGGGGCCCGACCCAAACCCTTTCTCGGGGGGTATTGGTTAGGAAACCCATTTTTCCGGGTTTCCCCAACCCAAAACCCCAAAATGGGTGTGTGTGTGGGGTGTGATGTGTATGTTTTGTATTTGTAGTGTATGTGTAGTGAAATGGTATGTGTTGTGTTCCGTAGGGTTGTGTTTGGGGTGTGTGGTGTGTGTGTGTGTGTTTTGTGTGTGTGTGTGTGTGGGGTTTGGGGCAGTGGGGGGTGGGTGTGTGTTGGTGTGTGTGTGTTTTTATATAAAAATAAATGGGTGAGAAGAAGATAATAGAAAATATACACCATTTACTTTTTAAAATTTTAAAATAAAGGGAACTTTTATTAAAAATGTTTGCAATTTTTTAAATTCAAATATATAATTTGTGATCCCCCAAAAGCCAAAAACCCCCAAAATCCTCGGTTTTAAACTTTTTTCTAAAAAAAAATTTACAAAAATTCAAAACCTAGTGAAATTTTCTGACATGGTTTTCCCAAAAATGCAACAGGAAAGAGAAAGAAAAAATAAAAAAAAGGAAATAAAAATTAAATGAAAAAAAATTTTATTATACATAAATATATATGTAAAAATTGTATATTTTTAAAATATATATAAATATATATTTAATTTTATATATATTTTATATATTTTAAATACCACGCCCCGGCCCTTGAAATTCCTTGCTTAATGGAATTATCGCTGATTTGATGATTCGTGGGGCTTGTTAGAGGCTCAAGATTTTGTCATCAAGTTTTTTTTTTACCCCTTTGGGTTATTTCTTCTATTTTTTTTCTCTTCTTCTTTTTTTTTTTCTTCTTCTTCTTTTTACCCTTATTTTTTTTTCTTTTCGCCTATCATAAAGGGAATTTAAAAATGTTTTTGAAACAAAAACATGAAAAATTTAAATTAATGGTAAAGAATTAACACGAACGAAATTTAAACGGGATTTTTGAAAACGAGATTTTAATTTAAAAGTATTTTTAATAATACGCTAGGAAAAAAACCCTAAAACCCCTATGAAAATTCCCGGGGAAAGTACCCCATTTCTTTTAATATATTTTTTTACGAGAACAAAAATAGAGAGGGTTATGTAAGCTTTTCCATAGGGTTGATGAACGAGAGGGAAGTGTATTTTAAAAGGGTTTTCATTTTAATGGGTCTTCTTTTCTTCTTCTTTTTTCTTCTTCTTCTTTTTTTTCTTCTTCTATTTTTCCTTATTATTTTTAATTATTATTTATTATTATTTTTATTATTTATTATTATTTTTATTATTATTAGTATTATTATTTTATTATTATTTATTTTTTCCGTCTTCTTCTTCTTCTTTTCTTTCTTCTTTTTCCCTTCTTTTTTCTTTTTTCTTCTTTTCTTCTTCTTCTTCTTCCCCTTTTCTTCTTCTTCTTTTTCCCTTCTTCGTTTTTTCCCTTTCGTTTTCTTTTTTCTTCGTATTTTGGGGTCACTAAAAACCCATAGAAAACATTAACCCCCTTTCCCAATGATGATACGTAAAATCACCCCTTTTTTTACTTTTTATAAAATATGAGGTAATGAACTGTCCCCGCTTTTGCTTTTTAAATTTTTATCTTTGCTTTTATTGTTATTTTTATCATTCTTATTATCAAAAATGATTATTAACTTTTATATAATTAATTATTTATCTTTATTTTTATTATTATTATCATTATTATTATTATTTTTTTTTATTTATTTATGATTTTGATGGGGTTAAATCTTATTGGCACATCAGTTTTTGTTTATCATTATTATAATTACAATATCATTTTTTTATTTTCCTTATTTTTCCGTTATCTTTAAAATATTTTGTTTAAAATTTTTTTTATTATCCCTATCTTTTACCATTTTAATTATTATTATCATATTATTATTATTTTTTTTTTTAAATTATTTTTACCTTTATTATTATTATTTCTTTATTATTTTTTTAAATTTTTATCATTATCTTATGATAATTATTTAGTTAAAAACTTATCCCCTCTTCCTCATTAGTATCTTTGTTTTTAAATTGAAATTTGTACCTACATTGATATATAAACCCTATCATAATCACTCATTACTGTTTCATTTATATCACCCATAAAATATTATTGTCTAAAATAAACATCCCCTATAAAATTTAGTGACAAATTTTCCTTTTATCTTTCTTTTCAAACTTCCCCAAAAAAAACTAAAATTGTTGGTCCCTAACAATGATACAGTCCCACTAAATACTTTGGAGCTTTGGAGTTACAAAAATTTGGAGTAACTGTTTTCCCTGGGGTTAACAAAGGAAACCCAAACGAAGTCCCTTTTTTTAAAATTTTCTAGCTTTGGAAACCCTAAAGTTTAGGGAAAAATAAAAAGCACTGTTTTAAAAAGATAAAAGGGCCATTTTGGGTTGAAATTGAAAAAGGCCCGACCTAAATTAATATTCTTATACATGCATTACACAGAAAAAAAGTTACTTTTTAAATTCTATCTGATATATATATAAATTTTTTATCATTTCCCGTATTATGCCAATCTTTGGGGGGTGATTTTCGCAAAAATTTTAAAAAACCCGGGCCGAAAAACAGTTTTTTGGGTTTTTTTTTTTCTCATGAAAATTCATTAAATTTGTTAAAAAAAACAAGGGATTTTGTTTTCAAAAAAGATAGATGGGTTTATATAAAATAGGAAAACTGGGTTTAAAATCCTGTAGATAGTAAAAAAAAATGATTTGATAAGGTGAAAAATTTGGGAGGGATGCATGAGAATAAATGGGAAAATTTAGACGGGATAGATTCCAAAAAGAATATAGATAGGATAGATAGAGAAAAAGGAAAGAGAAGAAAGAGAGGAGGGAGAGAGAGGAAAGAGAGAGAGAGGAGAAGAAAGATTGTGAGAGGAGAAGAAAGAGAGTGAGAGGGGAGAGGAAAGAGAAAAACAAAAGAGAGGGGAGAAAAAATGGACAGGGGGATAGGAAACATATGTGTGTCGCGTGGGATTTTTTGGGTGTGGTTTTTTTTTTTTCGCGTAAAAAAACGTAAATTACAAGCAAATAATTTTCCCCCAAAAAACTTTCATTAGTGAAAAAACGCTTTTTTCCCCTTTCCTCCGGCATCCTTTTTCCACCCAAATTTTTTTTCGCTAAAAAATTTAAAACTTTGTGAGTCCAACGTTCTCAGGAAAAACAAAAGGGGGGCACCCCTGTTCCCAAATCCCTTTCCCGTTCGGGGTCTAAGGCTGAGGTGGCAAGCCCGGTTGCAACTTTTGCGTGCAGTTTCCCTTTGGGGCCTAAATTAAATTTTGGTTTGTTAAGAAAAGGTTTGTGAAAAAAATTTAATCAAATTTTTACCAATTTTTTTTACCGTTTTTTTGGTGTATAAAATAGATTTAAATTTGGTTGATTTTATGCTCCCTTTAAATATTTGCTTATCTTTCTCTATTTTATCTACCCTAATATTTGCACAATTTTATTCTTTCTTTTTTTTTTCTTTCTTTTCTTTTTTTTTTTTCTCT
The DNA here is from genome assembly GCF_015228065.2 of Penaeus monodon. NCBI lineage: Eukaryota > Metazoa > Arthropoda > Malacostraca > Decapoda > Penaeidae > Penaeus > Penaeus monodon. Next base: position 15,267,146 of record NC_051395.1, on the reverse strand, counting down.
TTTTTTAATACTTAATTGTATTTTTTCAGTTGTGATGCTCTTGGGTGGTACGTGGTAGGGTCCCCAGTTCCCTTTCCATGGGGGAGTCCCGGGTTTCCCCTTTTTTGGTAATCATCTCTCTTTTTTACCCCGGGCGGGGGCCCAAACCCACTAAATTTTGGGCTGGTTTGGCCCCCCATTCTAGGTGGGGAAACGGGGCAAAATTTCCCTTTTTCCCCAAGGGAAAAACCGCGGCGGCCCCGGTTCCCCAAACCCTCGAACTGGGAGTTTTCCTCATAAACAGCCCTTGGGGTCCGATCCCTCAAACCCCCTCGGCCCCGCCCCCTTTAATTAATATATATATTATATATAATATTATATAAAATAAAATATATATTTATATTTATTTTTAAAAAATTATTTACACCACATGCACACACACACCACCACCACACCCCACACACACCCCACCCCCACACCCCCCCCCCCCAAAACACACACAACACACCCACACACACACACACCACACACCACACACCCCAAACCACACACACACACACACAACACACACACACAAACAACACACACACACACCACACACACCACAAATATGTAAAAATATATTTATTTATTTTTTTTTTTTTTTTTTTAACAGCCTTTCATTCCCTGCAGGACATGGGCCCTTTCTCAATTCACATGAGGGGTTATATAGGCAGTGCCCCCCTTGCCTGAGGGGATGCCCTTCTAATAAAACCGGGGTTTTATCCCCACGTCGGTGACTTCCCTACGACACTTTGCGCCGACTTCCAAGGCATATGTGTTTTCTAGGGGGGAATCGAGGGAAGTTCCTTGCCCAAAGGGGAACAACCCCCCGGCCCCGGGACCGAACCCTCGAACCAGTTGCCCCCTGAAAATCTTGACGATGCTCTACCTGCTGGCCCCCAGGGCCTCTTTTTTTTTAACGGTAGGTTCAGTCTGGGGCCCCGCCGTGGTCACAGCATGATATTTAATTGTAGTTTTCTGTTTGATGCCTTTTGGGAGTGAGTACGTGTTAGGGCCCCCAGTTATTTTTCCACGGAGAGTGCCGGTGGTACCTTTTAGGAAATCATTCTCTCTATTTATCCGGGGGGCCCAGCATTTGACTTGGGCTGGCTGGCCCCACCGTGGCTGGGTAGGAATCAAGGTGAAGTTCCTTCCCCAAGGGGAACAAGCGCGGCGGTGACTCAAAACCCTCAAATTTCAGATTGCCATCGTGACATCCTGAGGGAGCTTAAACATTGGGGCCACCGGGCCCTTGACGTCATGGGCTTTCCATGTATTTCTTAGCAATTTAGAGCGGTGGTTTGCCTTCCCTTTCCCGCCCGGTGTTTTATCGAGTCACCTTCTCTATTTCCCCGGCGGGATTTGAACTGGCTTGGCACCCAGGGCTGGGCAGGAAAACGAGGTGAAGCCCCTTTCCCCAAGGGGAACAACGCCCCGGCCCGGGTTGACTCAAACCCTCGAACTCAGATTCCGCGTGACAGTTTTGAGTCCGAGCTCAAACCCATTCGGCCCCCGCGGCCCCATATAATATATATATAAATTTTAATATATTATTATAATATAATATAATATATATTACAATGCATTATATATTAAACACAACACACACACACACACACACAAAAATTTATATATATATAATATATATAATTAAAAAATATATAATATATATATATATGATATATATATATATATTATATTATAATAATTATATATATTATATAAAAATATACATATGTATTAAGGGTTTATTTCAGTCGAGCCGCCGTGGTCACAGCATGATACTTAATTGTAGTTTCATGTTGTGATGCTCTGGAGGATGCGTGGTAGGGCCCAGTTCCTTTCCAGGAGGGGGGCCCGGGTGGTACCTTTTAGGTAATCATTCTCTCATTTATCCGGGTTGGGACCAGCATTTGATTTGGGTGGTTTGGGCCCCCAGTGGCTAGGTGGGCACAATAAAGGGTGAAGTTCCTTGCCCGGGAAAAAACGCGGCGGTCGGGACTCGAACCCTCGAATTCGTTTGCCGGGGGGACAGTTTTTTTTTTTTTTTTTTTTTTTTTTTTTTGGCCCCGACGCTCAAACCCATTCGGCCACCGCGGCCTTGACGATCAGGGGTTTCCATGATTTTTTTCTTAGCAATTTTAGACGATGGTTTGCCATTCCCTTCCGCTCGGTGTTTTATCGAGTCACCATCTATTTACCCCCCAACTTTAGCTGGGTTTTGGGCCCCCCAGGGTAGGAGGCAATCGAGGGGAAGTTCCCGCCCCAAAGGGGAAAAAATCGCCGGCCGGTGACTCGAACCCCCGAATCGGTTGCCGTCGGACAGTTGAGTCCGACGCCTAAACCCTTCGGCCCACCGCGGCCCCATATGCTATATAATTACATATATAAATATATTATAATATATATATATATATATATATTATATATTATTATATTAATATATATTTTGTTTATTTACAAATCCGTATGTCTTTGGCCATACGCACCCCATATCCCACCTTTTTCGCCATTCTCTTACCTCTTTCTTCCAGCCCCCATTCTTTCCTTTTCTCATTTCTTCGCTCTTTCCCCAAAAACTCTCCGACGCCCCAAAGCTTCTCCAAACGAAATATCGGCATATTGTCTCCGTTATATCAAGAGTAGTTGAATTGTAAGAGATACAAGGCGGGGGGCAGCCTGGCCCTATAGACATGCAAAATCGCTGCCCTTTGAGCCCTCGACGAAAGGATCTTTTTAATTGGATCAGTCATACCCCCACAGTTTAATTTGGGTTTTCCCCTGATTTTCTATTCTTCCTTTTTCTTGTTTTCTTTCGGTTTCTATTTTTCATTATTATTTTTTCGTTTGTTTTTCTTAGTGGTGTGAATACCACACACACTATACACGCACACATACATCAGAAAACATACAGACTACAGATAAATAGATACATAAAAGATTTAAAGGGTGATTTATAAATGGTTGGTTTACAGATAGATGAATTGTATAGACAGAAGACAGACAAGATTTACATGAAGACAGGTAGAAGATTGTAGATAGATAGATAGGAAATAGATAAATAGTAGCTAGAGATAAATAAATAGATAGGGAGGGACATAGATAGTTGATGAACAGAAGAAGATACGGATATAGAACAAATAGAAAAAAACGCCCGACAGATCATAGATAGATAGATGTGTTGTTTTAACCACTGCATTCATTACAGGGAAAGGTGAGATTCTAAAGCCGTTTATTCAGCACGAGATTGCTAAACTAATGGTTTCTTCCCAAAAGCTTTAATCGAAGGGGAATCACCGAAAAGCTATGAACAGGCCGAACGAACCCCCCTTACGCGGATTTCAAATCGTTTACTTCGCCATTCTTTGAAGCTCAAATACCATTTTTTAAACAATGTCGTGGAAATTCGACTGTCGTAATAAAAAGGTGGGGGGGGAGGAGTTTATTTTTCACGGTCATACAACCTTTGTCTGGGTAGGTCTTCTATTCACTCATGTGTTTTTTTATCAGATGCAAATCTCGTTCTTTTTTCGAAAATAAAAATAAAAAAAAAATAAAATAAGAAATAAAACGTAAAGAAATTAACTTCTTAAAATTTATTTTTAATCTGTGTCCCGTGAGTTAAAATATTTTGGGATTAAAAAGAAAATTTCACGGTTTTAAAGTGAGAAAAAGGTTTTTTGGGTTGTTTTTTAGATGCTTTTATTTACGGGGGGGAGAAAAGAAAATTTGAAATTTTTAATTAAGAGAGGAAGGAAATTGAGAGAGAAGAGAGGGGAGAAAGAGAGAGAGGGGAGAAAGAGAGAGAGAGAGAAGAGAGAAGGGAGAGAGAGAGAGAGAGAGAAAGCGAGGAGAGAGAGAAAGAGAGAAGGGAGAAAATGTAAAAGGGTAGGGGGGGGGGGGACAGGGAGAGAAAGGGGGTAAAAAAGAACAGAAAAAAAGATAGACAGATAGTACAAGACAGGCAGAGAGAAATGGCAATGTCCCTTTTTAAAAAAACCCGAATTTTTGATTATACGCCCTGTTGTTTCTTTTAATTTTGTTTTTTCTTTTGGTACAGCCCTTTTTTTCGAAACTTAGAATTTGGGAATTTTTGGAAAAATTTAGGGAAAAAATTTTTCCCTTTTTGGAAACGTTACACTTTAAACAGCCTTGTAACTGCAGTTACCGACCCCTTTACGAAAAAACCATTTGAGAGAGAGAGAGAGAGGGGAGAGAGAGAGAGAGAGAGAGAGAGAGGAGGGAGAGGAGAAGAGAGGAAAGCGAGAGAGAGAGAGAAAGAGAGAGAGAGAGAGAGAGAAAAAAGCGAGAAGGGGGAAAGCGAGAGAGAGGAAAGAGAAAGAGAAGGAGAGAGAGACGGGAGAGAGAGAAGGAAAAAGAGGGGGGAGAGAAGGAGAAAAGAGAGAGAGTAGCATGGGTATATATATATATATATATAATATATATATATATATATAATATAAAAATATATAACCACACACACCCCCACACACAACAACACACACACACAATCCATATAATAATTAATTTAAATATATATATATAATTATATATATTTTATATATATAAATATATATATAATTTGTGTGTAGTGTGTGTGTGTGTGTGTGTTTTGGTGATGTTGTGTGTTGTGGTGTGGTGTGGTGTGTGTATAAATATAAAATTATATATATATATATATATTAATATATAATATATATATATATATAAAATATACACACATCTATATATATGTGTTAGTGTGTGTATGTATATATATAATATATTTTAATAATATATATATATATAATTATATATATATATATTATATTACATGTGGTGTGTGGTGGTGGGGGTGGTGGGTGTGTGGTGTTTGTGTATACACACAAAAAACATACACAAAAACCCCCAAAAAACACACACAAACACACACACCCACACCCCAAAACACACACACAAACACACACAAAACAAAAAAAAAACAAAAAACAAAAAAAAAAAAAATAAAAAAAAAAAAAGAGAGAGAGAGAGAGGAGAGAGAGGAGAGAGGAGGAGAGAGAAGAAAAGGAAGAGAGAGAGAAAAGAGAGAGAGAAAGGGGGAAAGAGAGAGAGGAGAGAGGGGAGAGAGAGAGGAAGGAGAAAAGAGAGAGAAAAGGAGAGAGAGAGAAGAGAGAGGAGAGAGAGGAGAGAGAGAGAGAGAGAGAGAGAGAGGAGAGACGGGGAGGAGAGAGGAAAAAAGGAGAGAAGAAAAAGGGGGGGAAAAAGGAAGGGAGAGAAAAAAGGAGAGAGAGGAAGAGAGGGAGAAAAAAGAGAGAGGGGGAAAAAGCGAGAGAGGGAAAAAAAGAGAGAGAGAGAGAAGAGAGAGAGAGGAGAAAAGAGAAAAGCGGAGGAGAAAAGAGAGAGAGGGAGGGAAGAGAAAGCGAGAGAGAAAAAGAGAGGTGAGGAGAGAGAGAGAGAGAAAAGAAAAGGAGAGAGGAAAAAGGAAAAGAGAGAGAAAGAGAAGAGAGAGGAGAGTAAAGATGGGATAATTCTTTTTCTTTTACAGGTTTGGGGATAACTATTTCGTTCCCAGGGCCCAGGGCTTTTTTCCACGTGGATCCAAACCCCCAAATAAGAACCCCCCCCCAGCTAAACGAGGGCGGAGGCACATTTTATATCGATCTTTTGACGGGAGTTCGTGCAAGTCCACCCCACTAAGGCAGCTCGCCCTTTCCCCGGGCAGGCCCGTGCCTCCGCGGCCCGATATAATAGAAGTTTTGGGTTTTATATGCGTGGTAAACTTAGAAAAAAGAGTCAACCCGAATACCAATCAATACCCTGCAAGCCAATTAATTTGGGGTCCATACCGTTAAATGGTGGCGCGGGGGGATTTCCCCCATATCATAGTGCACAGGATCCCCGAATTGCCCCGGGGTTGGTAAACGCCTAATAGATCTGCGCTCCGTCATTCGAAAATAGGGCAAAAAACCCGAATTTATTCTTTCGTCGGCTCCCGAGCGGTGTGCCCCCGGGTTGTTTTAAATTTAAGTGGGACTGGGGTTTTAAGTAGAATCATTTCGTTTAATCACCCTTTCTACCTCTTGAAGTCGTTGCTGTTTTGGGTACCCCCCAAGCGTTTGTGTGATTCGTGGGAAAAATTTTTATATCCTTTGGAATTTCGAGCGCCCATACAGATACGCAGAAGAGAGAGGAAATTTATTCCCGGCTCGAGTTGCTTCAGCTATACCATTTTGGGGATAGGATCCCCCCGTTTTTGAGTTTTTTTGAAGTTGACGTGCAAGCTAGACAGTATCGGCAGTTCAGTTTCGACCCCCAGAAAAATTTGTTGATAAAAATTTGGGGAATATTTTTTTTATTCACCATTCGTCATGCGTACATTTGCGCATACACAAAAATGTTGAATTTAATGGGTAGTTTAAATAATCTTAAATAGCTAGCATTGCTAATTTACTTCAGTCTTGTTATAGCGAACGTTAAATTCGGTTTGTGATTTATTTCTGTTGAGGTCACTCTCGCCCCTCTCATTAACAATAGTGTCACCACACACGTAACAACCATTCAGTCATACCACACAGGTAAAAGACAGACCTTTTTTTCTTAGTGCCGGCGTAAAGATTTATCTCTTTTTAAAGCAAATTTTTTCGTCGTTCTGGTAAAGTTACATCTATTTCTTATCTGTGTGGGACATGGGTTTAAAAAAAGATCTTCGCGGATCCGTTCGTTCCCTTATCTATTCTCATATCTATCGAGATGGTTTGGGGTTCAAATAGGTCTATGGGAAACCTTACATCTCCTCTTCTTTTTTCCCCCCTTTCCTTTTGAAAAATAAAACACAAAAAAAAAAAAAAAAAAACGAAAAAAAAAAGTTAAAAACCCAAAATTAAAAAACCCAAATTTTTATGAAAAAACCGGCGGGTAACACCACCCCTCTCTCTGTGGCTTTTTTCTCTTACTTGGCCCCTTCGTTATGTCTGGTCCCGACTTTATATTTCAGCGGACCGATCGGCCCGAGGGAGGGGCCCATGGATGCTTGAGAGGCGTCACGAAGACGCCCTAGGCCACGGACCAAAATTTTGTCAGAAAAGGTGTTAATACGTCCCCCGTAAGTGGATGGGGGTTGCCCCAGATCCCCTTTCATCCACGAACAGCCCTTTTTCCGCAGGTACCCGTGCCCCCGAATCTGTGCCTGGCGGACGCCTGAAAACCGGCAACCCAGGAGCTGTAGCCAGGGATAAGCCACCCCCAGAGCCCCCCCTCCCGCGCCCCTAGATCGGCGAAGATTTCGAGGTCGTGGGACCGAGAAGGGCCGGAAGACTGTGTGGAGGACGGCCCCCGTTAGGCCGGGCCCGGACTACGAGGAGGCAAGACGAACTGAAGTCAAGGGGGACCTGTGCGGACTTTTCGAGGAGGTGGATAACGGGACGGGAGATTTCACCAGGGACCAGGAGGGTGAGGGCAACTGGACGAGCAACCACGAATTGAAAACCCGGAGACGCACGAGAACGAGAGAAGCCAAGTTAGGTCACCCCTTTAAGGGCCTCGAGGGCGGCGCGAGTAGGTGGGCCCAGCAATATAAGAGGGATAATTCTATTTTTGTTACAGGAGTGGTAATTCTATTTCTGTTACCAGGGGACCACGTGGCGTTTTTCCCCGTGGATCCAAATGTCCCAAAAAGAACACCCCTCAACGAGGGCGGAGGCAATTTATATTGACCTGTTTTACCGGGGGGTCGTGTAAGCTACCACCCCCAAGGTCAGCTCCGCCCTCTCTCCGGGCAGTGACCGTGACCTCGCGCGGCCCGATTAACTAGAAAAGTCTTGTTGTTTTTTTTCTGCGTGGGATTTAAATTCAGAAATAAAGAGGGCAAAACCGAATACCAGTATCAATACCCCTGCAGCCAATGAATTGGGGCCTAAACCGTTATAAGTGGTGGCAGCGGTGGGGTTTCCCCCCTATTTAGTGCACAGGATTTCCCGATATTTCCCCGGGGGGCGTAAACGCCAAAAAAGGGCCAACCCGAAGAGAGAAAGAGAGAGGAGAGAGGAGAGAGAGAGGGAAACCCAGGAGGAGGGGAGAAGAGAAAGAAAAGAGAGAGAGAGAGAAAGCGAGAGAGAAAAAGAAAGACAGAGAGAGAGAGAGAGAGAGGGAAACGGGGGAAGGGGAGAGAGAGAGGAGAGGAGAAAGGGAAAGAAAAAAAAAAAATAAAAACCACACACACAAAACACACACCCACACCCTAAAAAAAAAAAAAAAAAAAAAAAAAAAAAAAAAAAAAAAAAAAAAAGGGGGGGGGGGAAAAGAAAAAAAAAAAAAAAAAAAAAAAAAAGAAAAAAAAAAAAAAAAAAACAAAAAAAAAAAAAAAAAAAAAAATTTAAATAAGAAAAAAGAGGAGAAAATAAAAAAAATTTTAAAAATTTAAAAAAAAACAAACAAAACAACAAAACAAAAACCAGAGAAGAGAGAGGAGAGAGAAGAGAGAGAGAGAAAGGAGGAGAGAGGAGAGAGAAAGAGAGAGAGAGAGAGAGGGAGGGAGAGAAAGAATAAGAGAGAGGAGAGAAAGAGAGAGAGAAGAAAAAGAGAGAGAGAGAGAGAGAGAAGCAGAGAGAGAAAGAAAAGCGAGAGAGAGAGAGGAGAGAGGGGAGGAGAGAAAAGAGAGGAGAGGGGGAAAGAGAAGGAGAGGAGAGAAAGAGGGGGGAAAGAGGAAAGGGAGAGAACGAGAGAAAAGAGAGAGAGAGGAAAGAAGAGAGGAGAGAAAGCGACAGAGGGAGAGAGAGAGAGCGAGAGAGAAAGAGAAAAGAAAAAGAGAGAGAGAGGGGAGAGAGAGAAGAAACCCGAGAGGGGAGAGAGAGAGAGAGAGAGAGAAAGCGAGAGAGAAAGGGGAAAGACAGGGAGAGAGAAAGGAGGGAGAGAGAGAGGAGAGGGGAAGGGGAAAATAAAAAA
>NC_051395.1:15247154-15258106 GCF_015228065.2 Penaeus monodon | reverse complement strand
TTATGGGAGAGTCCTTGAGCCTCTGGAAGGGTCTTGCTTAGGGTTCCACAGACCTTGGATGGACAGAGTCTTTTTTTTTTAAAGACAGGTTCGGGATTGTTTTGCCTGAACAAAGGGCAGCCCTGAGCCTTTAGTTCATGGGCATTAAGTCTGGTAGCAGAGGCTACTGTCACCACTGAGGCCTCTAGACCCTTTGCTGATGGCTCCAAAGACCTTAATTTGGGAGGAGTCTCTTCAGTAGACCCCTCACTCTTACTCTGCTTCTGGTGGAACAACTCACTAAAGGCAGTTTCTGGATTTGAAGCTTTCCTTGAGAGCTGAGGTCGAACTGTTATAACAGAGTGAGTGGTGCAAGAAGTTCTGTAGAATAAGGGATGACGGGAAGGAGGTTGGGCTAGAACCGAGCCAAAGGATTTCTATGGCCATGTGAACAGCACTTGGGAACAACGCTTTGCCACAGGAAACCAAATTTCTCCTTGCTCCTTATTACCAATAATTCTTTTCAAATTTGTACCTGTACTTGTACCACTGCTTTGAAGAAATTTCATGGCCTTCTTTGGAGTGATAACAGCACCAATCTATCTACCTGGACAGTTGTGTCAGGGTCGTCTTGTAGATGTTTCTGTTGGCTGACGGAAACGCACGGTCTGCTTGCAGTCTTTATTTGAGGAGAATATTGATATTAACGTAGTGTAGATGGAGTCGGAGTGACCAGATTGTGCAGAAGTATAGACCCAAGCAGCGAGTAGTGCCCAAAATGGCAGCATCCGAGCAAGACTGCTTATATATATATGTACATATATATATATATATATATATATATATATATATATATATATATATATATATATGTATATATATATATATATATATTATATATATATATATATATATATGTGTGTGTGTGTGTGTGTGTGTGTGTATATATTTATGTATGTATGTATATATATATATATATATGTATATGTATATATATGTATATATATATATATATATATATATATATATATATATATATATATATATATATATATATGTATGTATATGTATATATCAATAGCTGGATGAGTAATAGTACTGAAAGTACTAGAGTAATAATAATAATAGTACTAGTAGAAGTCAAGACGGGGGCCGCGGTGGCCGAATGGTTAGAGCGTCGGACTCAAGACTGTCACGACGGCAATCTGAGTTGGAGGGTTCGAGTCACCGGCCGGCGCGCTGTTTCCCTTGGGCAAGGAACTTCACCTCGATTGCCTACCTAGCCACTGGGTGGCCAAGCCAGCTCAAGTCAGTGCCGGGTAAATAGAGATGGTGACTCGATAAAAACACCGGGCGGAAGGCAATGGCAAACCACCGCTCTAAATTGCTAAGAAAAAAATCATGGAAGCCCATGATCGTCAAGGCCGCGGTGGCCGAATGGTTGGAGCGTCGGACTCAAGACTGTGACGACGGCAATCTGAATTCGAGGGTTCAAGTCACCGACCACCACGTTGTTCCCTTGGGCAAAGAACTTCACCTTGATTGCCTACCTAGCCACTGGGTGGCCAAAAGCCAGCCCAAGTCAAGTGCTGGTCCCAAGCCCGGATAAATAGAGAGAATGATTACCTAAATAGGTATCACCGGCACTCTCCGTGGAAAGGAACTGGGGACCCTACCACGTACTCACTCCAAGAGCATCACAACATGAAAACTACAATTGAGTATCATGCTGTGACCACGGCGGCTCAGACATGAACCTACCGTTAAAAGAAGAAGAGATATGTATATATATGTATATGTATATATATATATATATATATATATATATATATATATATATATATAAAATATATATATGTATATATATATATGTATATGTATATATATATATATATATATATATATATATATATATATATATATATATGTATATGTATATATATATATGTATATATATATATATATATATATATATATATATATATATATATATGTATATATACATATATAATATATATATATATATATATATAATATATATATATATATATATATTTATATATATATATATATATATATATATATATGTGTGTGTGTGTGTGTATGTATATATACATATAATATATATATATATATATATATATATATATATATATATATATATAAGTAGTGCATCTATGGACACAATTAAACACATTCACCTACGTACATGAATGTGAAAGTAGGTCAGTGACCGTGACGTAATCAGTGACCTTGACGAAACCACAAACCGCAAACCGCAACCAATGTCCACAACAACATAACCAATACCCGGAAATCATTAACTTACTTTCACATGTGCATTTTATGTTCGTACATGACGCATCATAAGTTAAATAATGAAACTAATGATGTTCTACAGATGAGTATCCCTTCCAACGCAGGTGACAGGTGACATAGATCAATGATCACCGCGTAACCACACAACCTTATCGAGAGTGAAAGCAGGTTAATGATCACGAGGCAACCACTAGCCCATAGCTAACGATGGCTAACGCGCACACCTTGCGGTTGAAAATGGTGCATCATAACAGAAAGATGACCACTGAAAGTAATTAACTAGTCAATATCCGTATCTGAAATCATTACTCATAGCCAGTGATGTACAGACGAGGATCTCCTCCAATGCAGGTGACATAGATCAATGATTACCGTGTAATCACAAAACCTTGTCGAGAGTGAAAGCAGGTTAATGATCACGAGGTAACCACCTTACAGTCCAAAATAGTACATCATAACAGAAAGATGACCAGTATCCGTAAACGAAATCATTACCCATAGGCAGATGCTACAGATGACTCACCCGTGGCTCCCCCCCCCCCCACCCACATCGCAATATTCACCATGTTTAAACTTGTACCGAGATCGAGAATTGATTCTGTTACAGACGAGGGAAACCGTCTCTCCTGATGACTGAAACTGTCAAAATCAATAATAAATAGGTCACACAGGTCTGCTAATGACCGATAATTTCTACTCCTCTCTCACTGTACCAGAGATAAGAATACAATTAAGTGTAAAGGATTATAAAAACTCGTTATACAATATATGCTTTTATTTTTGATTGTATAAACACTATACAATGCGCTCGCGCACACACACACAACACACACACACACACACACACACACACACACACACACACACACACACACACACACACACACACACACACACACACCACCACCACCACCCTCTTCCATACCCTCCCACCCCCACCCCGCAATATTCACCATGTTTAAACTTGTACCTGGATCGAGAATTGACCCTGTTACAGACGAATGATCATCCCTCCTAATTAATCATAATCCATAAATGTCCCTCTAATGATGTCTAATACACACACCTAAAGGGTTCCTCTCACCCTCCCCTCCAAACCAACCCTCCTTCCCTTCCTACCGCCCCTGCACCACATTCCTCCATACCTCATTACAAAGCAATAATAGTAAGAAAAAGAAGCAAACAAACAAATCACAAGTCCTACTTAAGGAGATAATACAGCCCTGCACTGAAGTGCCAGTGATCACCCCTCCTAATGAATGATGCAATCATAATCCAACCCAATGCCAGGTGTCACTGATGACCCACCTCCCTCATCACCCCTCCTCCCCTCCACACCCGCCCCCCCGCAATATTCTTCGTGTTTGAACTTGTACCCGGATCGAGAATTGACCCTGTTACAGACGAGTGACCACCCCTCCTAATGAATGAAACTAACACAAATAACAGGCTTAAATTTTCTGTGTAAATGTAAAATGCGATTACCACTATTTCATATGTTTGCACCTTTCATGCTTATAAAACTAAAAGGTTAATTACCTAATAGATTGAAAAGTCGCTGGTTTTATTCTATTTAGAGAGCATTAATAGGGTTTTCAAGGTATCTACACCAGGTCAAAGACGGGTTTCCCCCTCGTATTTACGCCTGAACACCTAAACAACCACCTCTTCTTGCTCAGAGGTAATGATGAAATAATCGCAAAGATTATAATCAATATCTTTAATTTTTTTTACAAATGCATAATATAACAAAGGTGCAAACCTAATAAGAATAATTCAAAAGAAATGACTTAATTTCGCAGAACGACTGATAAGCCTGCGACCTCCTCTCATATTTTAACGTGTTATACTAGCCGTTCTTACATCCCAAAGACATCTTCATAATAAAAATATAGTTTATTGAAAAGGATCATGAAATTCTTGTTTAACTTTATTATGACTTTCAAGCTTACACAAACATACGCCCTAAGAGGCGATAACACAAATAACAGGCTTAAATTTTCTGTGTAAATGTAAATGCGATAACCAATATTTCATACCTTTGCACGTTTCATACTTATAAAACTAAAAGGTTATTTACCCAATAGATTGAAATGACGCTGGTTTTATTCTATTTAGAGAGCATTAATAGGGTTTTCAAGGTATCTACACCAGGTCAAAGACGGGTTTCCCCTTCGTATTTACGCCTGAACACCTAATTATCTACCAACTAGCTTCACTACTTGCCCATATGTATAACTATTGTTTGAACTTGTAACTGACTTGACAAATGGCCGTGCTGCAGACGAATGATCACCCCTCATAACCAATAACAAATAACCGCGCAAGGGAAAGAACCCAACCGCAGGACGGATAGAAGTCAGGCCAGGTAATGACCAAATTCAAGGTGTTGACCCGAAAACAGGTGATCCTTCCTTCCCTTCCTACCGCCCCTGTCCCACATTCCTCCATACCCCATTACAAACCAATAATAGTAAGAAAAAGAAGCAAACAAACAAATCACCAGTCACAAGTCCTGCTTAAGGAGATAATACAGCTCTGCACTGAAGTGTTACAGGTGAGTGATCACACCTATAGCTAATGAGCGTGACACGATCAATATGATAGCCCGATGTCAGTTGTCGCTGACGACCCCACCTCCATCATCACTCCCCCTCCTCCCCCATACGCCTTTATTATGACTCTCAAGCTTACACAAACACACGTCCTAAGAGGCTATAATACAAATAACAGGCTTAAAGTTTGTGTGTAAATGTAAATGCGATAACCAATATTTCATACTTTGCACGTTTCATACTTATAAAACTAACAGGTTAATTACCTAATAGACTGAAAAGACGCTGGTCTGATTCTATTTAGAGAGCCTGAATAGTGTTTTCAAGGTATCTACACCAGGTCAAAGACGGGTTTCCCCCTCATATTTACGCCTGAACACCTAATTATCTACCAACTAGCGTCACCACCTGTCCCACGTGTTGACTCAGCTATGTTTTGCTAATTAACCTCAAGGGACAATGCGGTATATTTCCTAAAATGTTCCTGCCGCATTTCTCGATGTTTTACAATCTACAATGCAACTTAGGAAATATATTTAGTTTTCCCTTAAGACCCATATGTATGACTATATACAGACGAGCGTATCCTTCCATAAGAGATCGCATAACAATACATCCTCCGTTTTATGATGATATCAGCACAGAAAGTGGACTAGCTCTTCAGCAATTTACTCCCCCTCCTCGAAATTGTTTATAGTACCTGGCTACACGTATATAGGAAGAAAAAGAACGATGCAACGGTAACAAATATTGTTTGCGCATTCAGGCACCACTTATTAAGTAATACATACATATATTTTCTTAAATCTTTTACAAAGAGAGAAAATATCTTTAAGGTGACACTGAATAAAACTTGCTACTTAACCTCTTCTACATTTTCTGAAGAACTTAATATACAAGCATGCCAAATGAAGAAAACATCCTTCACCTATAATTTTTCACTATGCCACTAGTTGCTGCAGTGACGAAAACTGTTAAAGACCCATGTAAACTATTTCTATCTTCAAGAATCAAAAAAGAAGGCTTTGATTAATTGTTAACACATTTTCCCCTTTTAGCAATTGACTCTTTATCAAAACCAAGAACTTTTATGAAATATGAAAAAAATTGAGGTAAAATAATATAACTTGTTTGCCCCTCATGTTATAATGCTTTTATAATTGTTCGCATATTGGACAAAGACACACACAAATTAGCCTAAAGCAGAGATTTTTGACCATGGGCACTTTTACCAGAGGGAGTAAATATACATGACACCCGCGATGCGATAGATCTTAGCAGACAGCATGTGATTTTCCAACTGATGCCTTTTTTTTTTTTTTCTTAAACCGAGTTATCAACAACTATATATTATATTTCTTAATCAAAACGTTCTTTGCAAAATATAAAAAAAATAAAGGTGCTTTCTTGTTGTGTGTCTACATTAGATATTCTTGTTTTACATGGCAGTAAAGGGGTATATGACGAGCAACATACAGTCGAGGAGGTAAGTTATAGAGAAAGGGTTGAAAATCACAGTCCTAAAGGGGAAAAAGCCGCAACCGAAGCAATATTTTCTAAATGACAAGTAAAAAAGCATTTGTTTAGGAGAAAAAATATTCGCATTACCTCATAATGGGGGAGGGAAAAGCTTCTTTTCATAACTTAGAGAAAGCAAAATGCCCTTTTTTCAAATACAAGGGTGATTATTGAAGTAAATGTATATGAACTGAGCAGTTTTTTCAGACTTGGGAAATATATGGTAAGTGTTAAAATGTTATAGCATTGCTACCATCTTTAACAAAAACTCTTATTTATCTAAAGATGCCTTCCTAAACTCTGACAATGCTCCAGGCAATATCCAGATAACGGACGACCACAGACAGGTATCAGGGAATACCCCTGCTTGTCACGAGATAATGACTTCACCAACATAGTAAAACCATTAATGGACGTGCGAAGTGAGGAAGAGGCGAACAATAGAGCGACACCATGGAAGTACTTTTCTCGTCTCCTTTCGTGAAGAACTGCATAGTTAATGAATATCTACCATGGAAATCGCACCCCTTCAATCATTTGACCAAGGTAAACCCCCATGTTCTAGATAGCTAGAAAGTTTTAGAAATGCTCGCCTCGGTTGTTGATCTTCGTAGCACATCGTTCTTCACACCCACTCGTTCCGCTAGCTCACGGCCTGTTCTCCCTATCAAACATGCCATATCTTGTTGGCGAGGCCTCACCCTTCTCCTAAATATGCTCCTCCTCCCCTCTCCCCTCGACTAAGCGCGATGCTGTATTTACCGCGAGGATGTAAAAAAATGGTGATTATAATCATAATTGGAGCGACAACATAACTTCACACAACACTAAATATGTATTGACATTGATTGACTTAGAATTGGTGATGCTTATAGCCATATCAAGCTTGGAGGTTCCTTGCGAAGAAAACATAAAATTTGATAAAACAGTAATATGTCTTTCATTAGTAGTATAAAATAGATAATTACTCGTATGACTACAATACACAATCATCATAGTACAAACATTTGCCACGATAATTTGTCAGAATTTATAATTCCATCATTCATTCAAGTTTTGCTTCTCGCTTTCCTCGCAATTATTTATTTTTTCCCATTCGCAGACAGAAATACGACGGTAACAGGGCACGATTTGCTGTCTTCCGGGCATGTCACCTCTGTCGGAAGGAGCATTCAGATTCTGATAGAGGCTTATAAATACTAACAACCGCATCCGAGCCATTACATGCTAGTATTTTACCAAATTTCCTTATGTAAAAGTGTAATTTTTATTCTTAAATGACAAATAATGCTTACCAATGGTATCAATATATGTATTTTTTGCATAAAAGTACCATCTAACCTTGTTATTAAAGAAGAAATAAACAAATATACCCAATCCTCCGATACATTTTCCAGCGAGACAAGTACATACGTCTGAGAATGCTGTACATTTTCCCACTAAATGTGCGACCGCCAATGGCACTCCTCACAATGTGGTGCACTTTTAGCTGTCATCAGCCTTGTTAACAAAACTTTTACTTGGCGGTTACATTAAAATCATTCAGCATGTTTACCTCGTGATCATTAACCTGCTTTCACTCTCGACAAGGTTTTGTGATTACGCGGTGATCATTGATCTATGTCACCTGCATTGGAGGAGATCCTCGTCTGTACATCACTGGCTATGAGTAATGATTTCGGATACGGATATTGATTAGTTAATTACTTTCAGTGGTCATCTTTCTGTTATGATGCACCATTTTCAACCGCAAGGTGTGCGCGTTAGCCATCGTTAGCTATGGGCTAGTGGTTGCCTCGTGATCATTAACCTGCTTTCACTCTCGATAAGGTTGTGTGGTTACGCGGTGATCATTGATCTATGTCACCTGTCACCTGCATTGGAGGGGATACTCGTCTGTAGAACATCATTAGTTTCATTATTTAACTTATGATGCGTCATGTACGAACATAAAATGCACATGTGAAAGTAGGTTAATGATTTCCGGGTATTGATTATGTTGTTGTGGACATTGGTTGCGGTTTGCAGTTTATGGTTTCGTCAAGGTCACTGATTACGTCACGGTCACTGACCTACTTTCACATTCATGTACGTAGGTGAATGTGTTCAATTGTGTCCATAGATGCACTACTTATATATACATGTATATGTATCTAAAATGTACGTATATATATATATATATATATATATATATATATATATATATATATATATATATATATATATATATATATATATATATTATATATGTATATAAAATGTACTTGTATATATATGTATATAAAATGTACATGTATATATGTGTATATAAAATGTACGTGTACATATATGTATATAAAATTTACGTGTATTTATATATGTATATAAAATGTATATGTGTGTGTGTGTATATATATATATATATATATATATATATATATATATATATATATATGTATATATACATATGTAAAAAAAAAAAAAAAAAAAAACACCGGGCGGAAGGCAATGGCAAACCACCACTAAATTGCCAAGAAAATCATGGAAGCCCATGATCATCAAGGCCGCGGTGGCCGAATAGTTAGAGCGTCGAACTCAACACTGTCACGACGGCAATATGAGTTCGAGGGTTCGAGTCACCGGCCGGCGCGTTGTTCCCATGGGCAAGGAACCTCACCTCGATTGCCTACCTAGCCACTGGGTGGCCAAGCCAGTCCAAGTCAGTGCTGGTCCCAAGCCCGGATAAATAGAGAGAATGATTACCTAAAAAAGGGTAACACCGGCACTCTCCGTGGAAAGGAACTGGGGACCCTACCACGTACTCACTCCAAGAACATCACAACATGAAAACTACAATTAAGTATCATGCTGTGACCATGGCGGCTCAGACATGAACCTACCGTTAAAAGAAGATTATATATATATATATATATATATATATATATATATATATATATATATATATATATTTTTATATGCATGTATACGACGTATGTTATATATATATATATATATATATATATATATATAATATATATATATATATATATATATATAAACATGTATATGTTTATAAATATGTGTGTATATATATGTATATATATCATCATCATCATCAAGGGGCTAACGCCGACGGGGGCGTACGGCCGCATCCACCCTTCGTTTCCAGTCACGAGAGTCCCTCATGGCGAGTCTCCAAGCAGGCCCTCGGCCAATCTCAAACTCCTCGTGACACGTCATGTCAAGCTGTCCAAGCCATGACCTCCTAGGTAGTTCCACGGGCATCCTCCACCCAGGATTGTCTCACAGAAAGACAACCTGATGGGCAGAGTCTTCTACAGTTAAACGAGCTAGATACCCATATAGCCTGAGTTGGTGATCCCGGAATATGCATGTAACAGGTCTCATGGCAGTCTCACAGTGTAGCCATTGGTTGGACACATGGTCCTGTCAACTGTACCCGCATGATTCAGTGAAATGACTTGTTACAAAAGGTATCAATACAAAACTTCAAGGCAACAGATAGAGTCCAGGTTTCGCTTCTGTAAAGCAAAACTGGCAGTATCAAGGCCTAGAAGACATGTAGTTTGGTCCTTCTGTATAGGTACCAACATCTCCAAATGCTCTTGTTGATCGAGTACATGGCTCCTGCTTTCAGACCAGACCATATACTGACTTCTTGGTCTGACAGTTCAGAGATATAGACTACGCTACCAAGGTATGTAAATCTCTCTGTGACTTCAACATCCTCACTACAAGCATGGATCAACTGAACAGGTTCCCCTAACAGGCCCCCAAAGTTCTGAATCTTAGTCTTGGTCTAGAATACCTCTGGGCCCAAAGGGCTTCACCTCATTGTTAAAGGTATTAAGAGCTGCCACCAGTGACACCAGAGACTCAGATAGGATAGCAACATCATCGGCAAAGTCAAGGTCTGAGACCTTAACTGCCCAGTGTTACTCCACAGTGACTTTGCCTAGTAACTCTGCCCATTATCCAGTCCATGCAGGTGTTGAAAAGTGTTGGTGCAAGGCGCAGCCTTGCTTGACCCATGAATTAACAGGAAAGAATTTCAACAGGCCCTCATCACACTTCACAACACTTTCAGTACCGGTATAAAGCCTTGCCATTAGGCCAATAATCCATGTCAGAATTCCCCTAAGTCTCAGAATCTCTCATAGCGATTCTCGATGCACCGAGTCAGACACCTTCTGGAGGTCGATGTAGGCTGCCAGCAACCCACGACCAAACTCACAAAGGCATTCCACAATTACTTGAAGCACTAGGATATGGTCTATTGTGGACTTACCAGTAGTGAGTCCAGACTGCTGCAGTCTCTGGTGCCTTAGTAGGTGGTCACGGATTCATCTCAGAAGAAATATGGGTGGAAACCTTGCCTGGTATACTGAGCAGTGTAATGCCATGATAGTTGCTGCAGTCCCAATGATCTTTCCCCTTCTAGAGAAAGATGTCCATGACCCTCAACAGGTCAGGGGAAATGAAACCAGACTGCCAGATGGCAGTCAAGATTGCATGCAAGCCCCATGCCATAGGTTCACCCCAAAGCATTTAGCAGTTCAGCAGAGATATCACATATGCCTG
>NC_051395.1:15239654-15244654 GCF_015228065.2 Penaeus monodon | reverse complement strand
ATATATATATATATATATATATATATATACATATATAATTATTTATAATAATAATAATAATCATAATAACAATTATAATAATAATAAACCTTATTTCGTATAAAACACCTACATTACATGCAGTTTGTACATAGTTTTAAAAACATGATATAAAAGCATAGTATAGAATACAACTCATAAACGTGGGATAAAACTATAATAAAGCATGGCATAAAACATGATATAAAAGATTTATACTTATTCACAAATTCAATTGAGATATCATTGATGGAAATTGTAATTGGAAAATGCTTATCTCTATTCCTATGGCAAAAAGTCATGCATTTGATTTTAGCTAAATTTAGCTAAAAGTTTCATTGCAGGCATAAACACAGAGCTTTCCTTAACCAGCTGTTTAGAGAGGGGACACATGTACAAGATCGTCTGCATAGATTATATGATTTACAACTGTCTCATCGGGTATGCAACCGAGTTCAGAATCCCGGATAACCTATCCATGTACACCGAGAAGAGATATGGTGACAATAGTGACCCTTACCTAACCCCACACGAGGCATTAAATTCTCTGGAGACATTTTCTCCCCATCTGACACTCATTTTTTGACTGGAGTAACAACATTAAAGGAACTGTAGCACATGCACCAGGATCCCCCGCTGCATCAAAATTTCAAAGAGATACTCATGACAAACCTTATCAAATGCCTTTGATATGTCTAAAAAAAAACATGTGTATACAGGCGTGCTCCATTTGCTATACTCAAGCGTGATGCTCTTTAATAAAGATATGGCCATTAGAGTTCTATGGTGCGCTTTGTATTCAAATAGATTTTCAGGCGAGTACATTCCCGGTTTGATTCTCCCAAGGATAATGGCCTCTAGTAAATTAGAAATCACGGAGGCAAGTGCACTGAGACGATAGTTTCTAGAGCTACTGATGTCACCGTTCTTATCTTTCATTAAGGGAACTAAGACTATTTTCATCAGGTCTTTTGGAAGGAACGAGTGGCTAAAGTAGCATGTAAACAATGTACTTAACATCAAGTGTAAGACAGGATGTGCCTGGCGCAGATGAGGGGGCGTGACCCCATCATCGTCCGGGCTACTCATGTCCCTCATGGCTCTGGCCACATCTAGTACCGACACGGCAGGAGGGTCCACTTTGTATTCACGTGAGGCTGAGACGCGCGAATGTGACGTTTCGTGAAGTACCTCGCCATAATGTCTGCACCATAGCTCCCCCATTTGTAATATCAGTATCGTAAGGCAATTTAGGTTTTACATGTTTCTTTTTGTTTATCTCCTTCCGCATAATTTTTGCGTCTCCTTTTATGTTATTTGCAATCTTCATGGTAATTATCTCTTCCCTCTGCCTTTTACACAATTTCAAAGAGCGCTTAAAACTGAGTCTAGACTAAAACATTTGCCAGTACAGAGGACCATTGCGTGGTTTGCCATTGTCTCTCCACACAATATAACTTTGCCTTGCCTTTGTGGGGCACGCATCTATCCGCTCGTTCCATCCAGGTACCTCGTTATATCTGCATGGTTGGCGAGATCCATGCCCAGAATCAAGCAACGCGTTCATATAAATCTCTGTAAAATGTCTGTATGTCTCTCATGGGAGAGGCATCACGACACGCTCGGTTGTTACAAGTTAGCACATTAGTGGTCAAATTAATACATATCAGCATGCGTTCTGTGTTAATATAAGACTGCCTATCATTTTTTACCAAATACTTCATTCGGGCATCAGACTTTAGTACAGAGAGTGACACATTGTATTACCCAGCGCAAAACACAAAGGTCTGTGGTCCGACCCAATAACACTATGGTTAACATGAACATTTGTCATCCTGCCCAGGAGCGAGCTGGGACACACGACGCGGTCCAGCCACCTTGTGGACCCGTCGTGTCACACACCCACGTAAACGAGTCTTCCTCCAACACTTCCATATCGCCTATCATGTAACCGTGCTCGTGACAAAAAACAACAAGTTCGCTACCAAACCTGGACATTGGGTGAGCATTAAAGTCATATTACAGCAGGGTTATCATGGTAATCCTCTATTAAACAAAGCACTTTAGCTAAGTAGTCAATGTACTCCCCAATCATTTCCCCATTATCATATGGCAGATAACAATTTACTATGCGACAGTCATTACCCACAATTTTAATGTCAATACAGATAATTCTCGCATCTGTCGTGTCAGCTCTAATTATCGATGGAGATAAACTTTTTCTGTACAAGAAGGCCACTCCACCTTAGGGCCTTCCCTCAAGCAACTGTACAGAGAAATCTTCGGGAGACCTTCCATAATGAATAAAATCGCTAACTCAGTTCCTGAAGGGTGTGTAGGCCACGAATTTCACCTTAGAAATTTTCTAAGTCCTCAATATAATCTCCTTTCTGTTCCACTATCAGTGCTTGCACAGCATATTCACACACCTGTTGTTGGTGCTCTTGAAGCTAGGGAACCAGACATTCCCGGGGAAAAAGCCAAAATTCGGGAACGACTCATCGCCGAATGTAAACAGAGATGGCGTCCTACACTTGTCATATATATTTCCCATTACCTTCCCTTTACTTTCCACATTTTCCACTTACCCTTATTTCTTTGCATCTCTCCCCCTTTCTCTGTTCTTTGCATCAGTCCTTCGTATACGGCCAGACTTTCCACTGCTTTTCCTTAGCAATGGAAAAGAAAAAAAGGGTTATCACGGATGGCCTCAGTGGGTGTTATTGCAGTATCGCCTCTGGCACTGGATCACCTGATGGTAACGGTTGCTGTTATTATTGGTATTAGCGGTGGTGGTGGTGGTATCAATATCATCATTAACATCATCATTATCATTATTATTGCTATGATCGTTATTAGTTTTATTATTATCATTATTTCTTTCATCATCATCATTATTATTATTATTATTATTATTATTATTATTATTATTATTATTATTATTATTATTATTATTATCATTGTCATCATTATCATTACTATCACCGATATCATTATCGTCATGATCATTATCATCAATATTATTATTATTATTGTCAACGTTACCGTTATTATTATCATCATCATCATCATCATCATCAACATCATCATCATCATCATCATCATCATCATTATCATTATTATTATTATTACTAATTTTATCATTGTTGTTATCATCATCACCATCATTATTCTCTTATTTTTATCATCATTATCACTATTACTGTTATACCTTACAATGTTATTATTATATCATCATCATCATCATCATCATCATCATCATCATCATCATCATCATCATCATCATCATCATTTTTATTAACATTATCATTATTGTTTTTCATTATTATTATTGTTATTTTTGTTATCATATCATCATTACTATTGTTATTGTCATTATTATTATTATCCTTATTATTATTATCAATATATTTTTGTTACTTTTATTACTGCTATTGCTGTTATTATCATTATCATTATTATTATCATTATAAATTATTATCACTATTATTGTTGATATTATTTATTATTATTGTTGTTACTATTATTACTATTACTATTTTTACTATTCTAATTGTTATTAGTATTATCATCGCCATCATAATTATCATATATTTCAATATTTTCTTAGAGTGAGGTGTAAGAATTTCAAAACCCTCTCTATTTCTGTCTTTCTTTCTCTCTCATTCCCAACACCCCCCCCCCCTCCTCTCTCTCTCTCTCTCTCTCTCTCTCTCTCTCTCTCTCTCTCTCTCTCTCTCTCTCTCTCTCTCTCTCTCTCTCTCTCTCTCTCTCTCTCACTCTCTCTCTCTCTCTCTCTCTCTCTCTCTCTCTCTCTCTCTCTCTCTCTCTCTTTCTCTCTCTTTCTCTCCCTCTCATTCTCTTTCTAAAAGGGCCAAAATTTGTTTAAAAAAGATAAGAGAGACAAACACAAATCACTAATTTCCGAAATTTACTTCTTCGTCGATTATGAATTGACAATAAAGCAAAAGTGAAGTACGCATTTTTTTTTTTTACTTTCCTTTTTAAAAGACATGCACATTCTCGCCAATCACTTTTTTCTGTCTCTTTTGCCTCAGAATATCAAATATGCTACATATGGTGTAATATGACTTAACAGCCTACAAATTAAGTAGCTACATATTTTGTCTTTATATTACTTTTTTTTTCATCATAACACCATTAAGGAAAGCTGTCAAGTAACATAATATCCTAATTATAATCATACTATTGTTTGAAACATAAACTGCAGCTCGTAGCAACTATAAATAATCTTTTGAAAATAGAAGGTAAACCGCTTATACCACGCAATCCTTTCTTGATAATATTTTATTACTTTATTCAGTTTACACCTTTTGTTTCGAATTTCTTTAAACGGAGAATGTCTGTTAAACAACAACTGAAACAGACGTTAAAAGGTACAATTATGACATTGAAGAGGATTCCTGGAGAATTACACATTCTTACCCGCAGGTATATCCCAAACATGGAAATATTAATACCAGTAAGAATATACTTAATATGAATATGGAAAACTTGCTGGATAAGAATGCACTAAATAAAAGAGGAACAGCCAAAAAGAACAAGAAAAGAACACAACAGAAAGCACTGGGTTGGGAAAAAGATCAGGCCAAGCGAACAATAGTGAATTTTAACACGTACAGAAAATACTTCATTTCATTAGTAAAAGAGTTTCTCAAAGGAGCATTTGGTTTTGAGCAGTCGCCGTGGGGGATATGCAACATTCTCAACATTTACTTTCATTGTAGGTTCATTAGGTCGAGTGCATTCGTAAAGGTAAAAGTGCGCTTATAACAAAGATATGAAGGTGCGTTTCACTACGGAACAATGATTTACTTCACGGATTGTAAGGTTGAAAACTGAACAGGAAACCTTTTCCTTTCAAATATGTTGCAAGTTTATTATGTAGGAATATGATACGCTTCAATATTTTTCTTTCCTACCGTTTATCATTTATTGCGGCGAAAATGGAAACAGTTACC
>NC_051395.1:15205205-15217705 GCF_015228065.2 Penaeus monodon | reverse complement strand
AGGAGATCACCAAAAGACTAGAGAAAACTGCAAAGAAATACGGAATGGAGATTAGCACAGAGAAAAGTAAAGTGATGGTTGTTGGAAAACCAGAGAAAACCTATGGCCAAGTAGCAGATGTGATGGTGGATGGAATCAAGCTTGAACAGGTCAAGAGTTTCACCTACTTAGGCTCAACACTCACGGATAATGGGAGATAAGAAAAAGAAATTCGAATAAGAATTGGAAGAGCTACTAACTGGCATCGCTGGACAACATCTGGAGGGCTAGAAATGTAAGCATGAAAAACAAGATACTGTTAATGAGATCAATCATAATGAGTACTCTTTTGTACGCCTGCGAAAGTTGGACAGTTAGCAAGCAAGACGAGAAGAGGTTGCGGGCATTTGAAATGAAGACATACAGAAGATTGTTAAGGATCACCTGGAAAGACAAGAGAACGAATGAATGGGTCAAGGATAGGATATGCGAGGTTTGTGGATATGAGCCAGAAAGTATTGTAGATGTGATGAAAAGGAGGAAGTTTAGGTACTTTGGTCACCTTGTACGTGGAGGAGGGACAGCAAGAGCAGTAATGAAAGGTGAAATACAGGGAAGTAGAGGCAGGGGACGCCCACAAAGGAAATGGATGGATGATCTCAAAGACTGGAGTGGAGAAGGAAGTATAACACTGAACAGAATGACGATGGACCGGGAGAGATGGAGACAAGCTGTTTACTCATGGGTGCACCCACGGCCGCCTGGGCTAAGGAGCTGATGATGATGATGAGCAATTACGAAAAAAAAAAGATATAGCCTAGGACATTAGAGTCACAACAGGCCTTGTGGCGCAACGGATAACGCGTCTGACTACGGATCAGAAGATTCCAGGTTCGAATCCTGGCAAGGTCGAAGGTTATTCTTTGTCCCGTTTCTTTCTCTCTCTATTTCCCACTACATCATTTTTTTTCTCCAATGCATATTTCATAGTCGGAGAAACTCACTGTAAACATCTAGATATTTGCCTTTCCTATATATATACACATATGTATGTACCTACAGATACACACACAACCACACACACACATATATATGTGTGTGTATATGTATACATATATATACATATACACACATATGTATACATATACACAAATATGCATATTTATGCACACACATATACATATATACATGTATGTATGTATTTATCATTTATCTATCTATCAATTTCCTATTCATATTCACACCCACATGCGTATATGAGCGTGTATTTGGGGAAGCGGGAAAGGTGTAGGACGTTACTTAAGCAGAGTCACCACGGCAGATGATGGAAATGGACGAACGCACAGCACAGCAGCCGAAAAATAATTTCTGGTTCCGTGTCTGATTTTTTTATATTTTCATGTGTTTCAACTTATGGCTCCATAGATTTATATAAGTAATCTAATCTGATAATACTAATCTTTCTGTTTCATCTATTTGTGAAAACGTCCCTCCCCTAAAAATATATAAAAAGAGGGAGACAGAGGGAGAGGGGACGCGGGAGAGGGGGAAGCAGATATATAAAAAGAACGACAGAGAGAGAAGGGAGGGAGGGAGAGAGAGAGAGACAGAAAGAGAGCGGCGAGGGGGGGAGGGAAAGAGAGAAGAGAGAGAAAGAGGAGAGGGAGGAGGGAGAAGAGAGAGGAGAGAGAGGGAGGAGGAGAGAGAAAGAGTGAGAGAAAAAGAGGGAGAGAGAGAGAGAAGAGATTGAGTGAGTGAGTGAGTGAGAGAGAGATTGAGTAAGTGAGTGAAAGAGAGAGAGATTGTGAGTAAAGGAGTTAGAGAGAGTGGGAGAAAGAGATTGAGTGAGTTAGAGAGAGAGAGAGAATGAAAGAGGGACTCAAAGATAGAGTTAAGCTCATCAAAATGTAGCCCAGCATGCAAAGGTGACAGCCTCAGTCCATTCCTAATTCAGGAAGACAAACTCTCCTCTCAGAAAGTACTCTCGCACCTCATGTTATGTCCCCGAATCCTCAAGAATTATTTAAACTTCTGATATTCTTTTTTTTCTTCTTCTTCTTTTAATAAGTTCTGTTAATTACGAAAAGAAAGATAAAGCCTAGAACATTAGAGTCACAACAGGGCTTGTGGCGCAACGGATAACGCGTCTGACTACGGATCAGAAGATTCCAGGTTCGAATCCTGGCAAGGTCGAAGGCTGTTTTTTGTCCCCTTTCTTTTTTTTCTTTCCCTCTACAGCTATTTTTTATTTAATGCATATTTCAGAGACCCACGATAAACATCCAGATCTTTGCCTCTCCTGTATGCATATATATAAACGCATACACACATACACACATATGTAAGTACCTATAAATACACACATACACACAGTCACACATATATATACATATATATGTGTATATATATATTATATATAAACACATATGTATACATATACACAGATATGCATATACATTCACACACATATATACATATAAACATGTATGTATGTGTTTATTATTTATCTATCTATTAATTTACTACTCATATTCACACCCACATGCGTATATGAGCGTGTATTTGGCGAAGAAGAGGGAAAGGTGTAGGACGTTACTTAAGCAGATTCTCCACGGCAGATGATGGAAATGGACGAACGCACAGCACAGCAGCCGAAAAATAATTTCTGGTTCCGTGTCTGATTTGTTTATCTTTTCATGTGTTTCAACTTATGGCTCCATAGATTTATATATGTAATCTAATCTGATAATACTAATATCTCTGTTTCAGTTATATGTGAAAACGTCCCTCCCCTAAAAGATATAAATAGAGAGGGGGGGAGGGGACGGGGAGAGGGGGAAGTAGATATATAAAAAGAACAGGAGAGAGAGAGAGAGAGAGAAGGGAGGGAGCGAGAGAGGTATGACAGAGAGAGAGAGGGGGGGAGGGAGAGACAAGAGAGAGAGAGAGAAGGGGAGAGAGAAAGAGAAGGGAGGGAGGGAGAGAGGGAGACAGAGAGAGAGAGTGAGAGCGAGAAAAAAAGAAAGAGAAGGGAGGGAAGGAGAGAGAGAGAGAGAGAGAGAGAAAGAAGAGAGAGTGAGTGAGTGAGAGAAAGAGAGAGAGAGAGTGAGTGAGAGAGAGAAGAGAGTGAGAGAGAAAGATAGACAAAGAGAGGGAGAGAAGATTTAGTGAGTGAGATAGAGAGAGACAGATAGACAGACAGAGACAGAGAGAGAGAGACAGAGTTTGAGTGAGCAAATGATAGATAGATAGATAGAGAGAGAATGAAAGAGGGACTCAAAGATATAGTTAAGCTCATCAAAATGTAGCCTCAGTCCATTCCTAATTCAGGAAGACAAACTCCCCTCTCAGAAAGTACTCTCGCACCTCATGCATTATGTCCCCGAATCCTCAAGAATGTTTTAAATTTCTGATATTCTTTTTTATCTTTCTTCTTTTATAATGTCCTATTAATTACGAAAAGAAAGATAGAGTTTTAAAAATTAGAGTCACAACAGGCCTTGTGGCGCAACGGATAACGCGTCTGACTACGGATCAGAAGATTCCAGGTTCGAATCCTGGCAAGGTCGAAGGCTGTTTTTTGTCCCCTTTCTTTCTCTATTTCCCTCTACAGCTATTTTTTCTTCAATGCATATTTCACAGTCGAAGAGACCCACGATAAACATCCTTTCCTTTTCCTGTATGCATATATATGTACGCATACACACATATACACACAATGTAAGTACCTATAAATACACACATACACAAACACACACACATATATATACATATATATGTATATATATCATATATATATAAATACATATGTATACATATACACATATATGCATATACATTCACACATATATACATATAAACATGTATGTATGTATGTGTTTATTATTTATCTATCTATTAATTTACTACTCATATTCACACCCACATGCGTATATGAGCGTGTATTTGGCGAAGAAGAGGGAAAGGTGTAGGACGTTACTTAAGCAGAGTCACCACGGCAGATGAGGGAAATGGACGAACGCACAGCACAGCAGCCGAAAAATAATTTCTGGTTCCGTGTCTGATTTGTTTATCTTTTCATGTGTTTCAACTTATGGCTCCATAGATTTATATATGTAATCTAATCTGATAATACTAATATCTCTGTTTCAGTTATATGTGAAAACGTCCCTCCCCTAAAAGATATAAATAGAGAGGGGGGAGGGGACGTGGGAGAGAGGGAAGTAGATATATAAAAAGAACTACAGAGAGAGAGAGAGAGAAGGGAGGGAGGAAGAGAGGGAAACAGAAAGAGAGAGAGGGGGGGAGAAAGAGAGAGAGAGAGAGAGAAAGAGAGAGAGAGGGAAGGGAGAGAGAGAAAGAGAAGGGAAGGAAGGAGAGAGAGAGGGGGAGAGAGAGAGAGAAAGGAGAGAGAGAGAAAAAAAAAAAGAAAGAGAAGGGAGGGAAGGAGAGAGAAAGAAGAGAGAGAGTGAGTGAGTGAGAGAAAGAGAGAGAGAGAGTGAGTGAGAGAGAGAGAAGAGAGAGTGAGAGAGAGAGAGATAGACAAAGAGAGAGAGAGAAGACAAAGAGAGAGAAAGATTTAGTGAGTAAGTGAGATAGAGAGAGACAGATAGACAGACAGAGACAGATAAAGAGAGGCAGAGTTTGAGTGAGAAAGTGAGAGATAGAGAGAGAGAGAGAGAAAATGAAAGAGGGACTCAAAGATATAGTTAAGCTCATCAAAATGTAGCCTCAGTCCATTCCTAATTCAGGAAGCCAAACTCACGTGTATTTGGCGAAGAAGAGGGAAAGGTGTAGGACATTACTTAAGCAGAGTCACCACGGCAGATGAGGGAAATGGACGAACGCACAGCACAGCAGCCGAAAAATAATTTCTGGTTTCGTGTCTGATTTGTTTATCTTTTCATGTGTTTCAACTTATGGCTCCATAGATTTATATATGTAATCTAATCTGATAATACTAATATCTCTGTTTCAGTTATATGTGAAAACGTCCCTCCCCTAAAAGATATAAATAGAGGGGGGGTGGGGAAGGAAATATATAAAAAGAACGACAGAGAGAGAGAGAGAGAGAAGGGAGGGAGCGAGAGAGGTATGACAGAGAGAGAGAAGGGGAGAGGGAGAGACAAGAGAGAGAGAGAGAGAAGGGAAGGAAGGAGAGAGAGAGGGGGGGAGAGAGAGAGACAAGGGAGGGAGGGAGAAAGGGGGAGAGAGAGAGAGAGAGGGGAGGGAAAGAGAGAGAAAAGGGAGAGAGAGAGGGGGGGGGAGAGAAGAGAGAGAGAAAGGGAGACAGAGGAGGGAGGGAGGGAGAGAGGGAGACAGAGAGAGAGAGAGAGAGAGAGTGAGTGAGAGAGTGAGAGAGAAGAGAGAGTGAGAGAGAGAGAAAGATAGACAAAGAGAGAGAGAGATTTAGTGAGTGAGATAGAGAGAGACAGATAGACAGACAGAGACAGAGTTTGAGTGAGCAAGTGATAGATAGATAGAGAGAGAGAATGAAACAGGGACTCAAAGATATAGTTAAGCTCATCAAAATGTAGCCTCAGTCCATTCCTAATTCAGGAAGACAAACTCCCCTCTCAGAAAGTACTCTCGCACCTCATGCATTATGTCCCCGAATCCTCAAGAATGTTTTAAATTTCTGATATTCTTTTTTATCTTTCTTCTTTTATAATGTCCTATTAATTACGAAAAGAAAGATAGAGTTTTAAAAATTAGAGTCACAACAGGCCTTGTGGCGCAACGGATAACGCGTCTGACTACGGATCAGATTCCAGGTTCGAATCCTGGCAAGGTCGAAGGCTGTTTTTTGTCCCCTTTCTTTCTCTATGTCCCTCTACAGCTATTTTTTCTTCAATGCATATTTCACAGTCGAAGAGACCCACGATAAACATCCTTTCCTTTTCCTGTATGCATACATATACGCATACACACATATACACACATATGTAAGTACCTATAAATACACACAGACACACACATATATATACATATATATGTATATATATATCATATATATATAAACACATATGTATACATATACACATATATGCATATACATTCACACACATATATACATATAAACATGTATGTATGTATGTATATGTTTATTATTTATCTATCTATTAATTTACTACTCATATTCACACCCACATGTGTATATGAGCGTGTATTTGGCGAAGAAGAGGGAAAGGTGTAGGACGTTACTTAAGCAGAGTCACCACGGCAGATGATGGAAATGGACGAACGCACAGCACAGCAGCCGAAAAATAATTTCTGGTTTCGTGTCTGATTTGTTTATCTTTTCATGTGTTTCAACTTATGGCTCCATAGATTTATATATGTAATCTAATCTGATAATACTAATATCTCTGTTTCAGTTATATGTGAAAACGTCCCTCCCCTAAAAGATATAAATAGAGAGGGGGGGAGGGGACGGGGGAGAGGGGGAAGTAGATATATAAAAAGAACGACAGAGAGAGAGAGAGGTATGACAAGGGGAGAGAGAAAGGGAAAGATGAGAGAGAGAGGGAAGGGAGAGAGAAAGAGAAGGGAAGGAAGGAGAGAGAGAGAGAAAGAAGAGAGAGAGTGAGAGAAAGAGAGAGAAAGAGAGAGAGAGAGAGAGAGAGAGTGAGAGAGAGAAGAGAGAGTGAGAGAAAGATAGACAAAGAGAGAGAGAGAAAGGTAGACTAAGGGAGAGAGAGATTTAGTGAGTGAGATAGAGAGAGACAGATAGACAGACAGAGACAGAGAGAGAGAGACAGAGTTTGAGTGAGTAAGTGAGAGATAGATAGAGAGAGAGAGAGAGAATGAAAGAGTGAGAGATAGATAGAGAGAGAGAGAGAATGAAAGAGGGACTCAAAGATTTAGTTAAGCTCATCAAAATGTAGCCTCAGTCCATTCCTAATTCAGGAAGCTAAACTCTCCTCTCAGAAAGTACTCTCGCACCTCATGCATTATGTCCCCGAATCCTCAAGAATATTTTAAATTTCTGATATTCTTTTTTATATCTGTCTTTTTTTAATAAGTCATATCAATTAGAGTGCTTAGTGAGAGTCAAGCAGGGTTTAGAAGAGGTCGAAGCACTGTGGAACAAATAACAACCATTAAAATTTTAAATGAAAAAGTGAGAGATGCAGGAAAATTGATCTTCCATAATTTTATCGACTTTCGTAAAGCATTTGATAGAGTCTGACATGAGGCACTTTGGCACACCATGAGGAAATTCAACATTGGTGAAGGAATAACAACATTATTACAAAAGCTGTATAAATGTGCAAAGTCTAAAGTTTTGGTTGACGACTCATATAGCGAATGGTTTGCAACCAACGTTGGTGTAAGACAAGGGTGTTTGCTATCTCCGACCTTATTTAAACTCTTTTTAGAAAGAATTATGACAGATGCGCTGGATGAACATTCTGGGGGTGTTAGCTGCGCGGGGAGAAAGATAGTTGACCTACGTTTTGCAGATGACATTGACTTAGTAGAAGAGAGTGCAAGTGGCATTCAGGAGATCACCAAAAGACTAGAGAAAACTGCAAAGAAATACGGAATGGAGATTAGCACAGAGAAAAGTAAAGTGATGGTTGTTGGAAAACCAGAGAACACCTATGGTCAAGTAGCAGATGTGATGGTGGATGGAATCAAGCTTGAACAGGTTAAGAGTTTCACCCACTTAGGCTCAACACACGGATAATGGGAGATCAGAAAAAGAAATTCGAATAAGAATTGGAAGAGCTACTAGCTCACTGGCATCACTGGACAACATCTGGAGGGCTAGAAATGTAAGCTTGGAAAACAAGATACTGTTAATGAGATCAATCATAATGAGTACTCTTTTGTACGCCTGCGAAAGTTGGACAGTTAGCAAGCAAGACGAGAAGAGGTTGCGGGCATTTGAAATGAAGACATACAGAAGATTGTTAAGGATCACCTGGAAAGACAAGAGAACGAATGAATGGGTCAAGGATAGGATATGCGAGGTTTGTGGATATGAGCCAGAAAGTATTGTAGATGTGATGAAAAGGAGGAAGTTTAGGTACTTTGGTCACCTTGTACGTGGAGGAGGGACAACAAGAGCAGTAATGGAAGATGAAATACAGGGAAGTAGAGGCAGGGGACGCCCACAAAGGAAATGGATGGATGATCTCAAAGACTGGAGTGGAGAAGGAAGTATAACACTGAACAGAATGACGATGGACCGGAAGAGATGGAGACAAGCTGTTTACTCATGGGTGCACCCACGGCCGCCTGGGCTAAGCTGATGATGATGATGAGCAATTACGAAAAAAAAAAGATATAGCCTAGGACATTAGAGTCACAACAGGCCTTGTGGCGCAACGGATAACGCGTCTGACTACGGATCAGAAGATTCCAGGTTCGAATCCTGGCAAGGTCGAAAGTTATTCTTTGTCCCGTTTCTTTCTTTCTCTATTTTCCGCTACAACTTTATTTTTTCTCTCTCTCCAATGCATATTTCATAGTCGGAGAAACTCATTGTAAACATCTAGATATTTGCCTTTCCTATATATATACACATATGTATGTACCTACAGATACACACACAACCACACACACACATATATATGTGTGTATATGTATACATATATATACATATACACAAATATGCATATTTATGCACACACATATACATATATACATGTATGTATGTATTTATCATTTATCTATCTATCAATTTCCTATTCATATTCACACCCACATGCGTATATGAGCGTGTATTTGGCGAAGCGGGAAAGGTGTAGGACGTTACTTAAGCAGAGTCACCACGGCAGATGATGGAAATGGACGAACGCACAGCACAGCAGCCGAAAAATAATTTCTGGTTCCGTGTCTGATTTTTTTATATTTTCATGTGTTTCAACTTATGGCTCCATAGATTTATATAAGTAATCTAATCTGATAATACTAATCTTTCTGTTTCATCTATTTGTGAAAACGTCCCTCCCCTAAAAATATATAAAGAGAGAGAGAGGGAGACAGGGGGAGAGGGGACGCGGGAGAGGGGGAAGCAGATATATAAAAAGAACGACAGAGAGAGAAGGGAGGGAGGGAGAGAGGGAGACAGAAAGAGAGAGACGAGGGGGGGAGGGAAAGAGAGAAGAGAGAGAAAGGGGGGAGAAGAGAGAGAGAGAAGGGAAGGGGTGAGTAAGAGAGAGAGAAAGAGAAGGGAGGAGAAGAGAGAGAGAGAGAAGAGAGGGAGGGAGAGAGAAAGAGAGAGAGTGTGACAGAGTGAGAGAAAAAGAGGGAGAGAGAGAGAGAAGAGATTGAGTGAGTGAGAGAGAGAAAGAGAGATTGAGTGAGTGAGAGAGAGAGAGAGAGATTGTGAGTAAATGAGTTAGAGAGAGTGGGAGAAAGAGATTGAGTGAGTTAGAGAGAGAGAGAGAATGAAAGAGGGACTCAAAGATAGAGTTAAGCTCATCAAAATGTAGCCCAGCATGCAAAGGTGACAGCCTCAGTCCATTCCTAATTCAGGAAGACAAACTCTCCTCTCAGAAAGTACTCTCGCACCTCATGTTATGTCCCCGAATCCTCAAGAATTATTTAAACTTCTGATATTCTTTTTTTTTATTTTTCTTCTTTTAATAAGTTCTGTTAATTACGAAAAGAAAGATAAAGCCTAGAACTTTAGAGTCACAACAGGCCTTGTGGCGCAACGGATAACGCGTCTGACTACGGATCAGAAGATTCCAGGTTCGAATCCTGGCAAGGTCGAAGGCTGTTTTTTGTCCCCTTTCTTTCTCTATTTCCCTCTACAGCTATTTTTTATTTAATGCATATTTCAGAGACCCACGATAAACATCCAGATCTTTGCCTCTCCTGTATGCATATATATAAACGCATACACACATACACACATATGTAAGTACCTATAAATACACACATACACACAGACACACATATATATACATATATATGTGTATATATATATTATATATATAAACACATATGTATACATATACACATATGTATACATATACACATATGTATACATATACACATATATGCATATACATTCACACACATATATACATATAAACATGTATGTATGTATGTATGTGTTTATTATTTATCTATCTATTAATTTACTACTCATATTCACACCCACATGCGTATATGAGCGTGTATTTGGCGAAGAAGAGGGAAAGGTGTAGGACGTTACTTAAGCAGAGTCACCACGGCAGATGATGGAAATGGACGAACGCACAGCACAGCAGCCGAAAAATAATTTCTGGTTCCGTGTCTGATTTGTTTATATTTTCATGTGTTTCAACTTATGGCTCCATAGATTTATATATGTAATCTAATCTGATAATACTAATATCTCTGTTTCAGTTATATGTGAAAACGTCCCTCCCCTAAAAGATATAAATAGAGAGGGGGGGAGGGGACGGGGGAGAGGGGGAAGTAGATATATAAAAAGAACACAGAGAGAGAGAGAGAGAAGGGAGGGAGGGAGCGAGGTATGACAGAAAGAGAGAGAGAGGGGCGGAGGGAGAGATAAGAGAGAGAGAAGGGAAGGAAGGAGAGAGAGGGAGGAGAGAGACAGAGAGGAGGGAGGGAGAAAGAGAGAGAGAAGGAGAGAGAGAGAGAGGGGGGGGGAAGAGAGAAGAGAGAGAGAAAGGGAGACAGAGAAGGGAGAGAGGGAGACAGAGAGAGAAAGATAGACAGACAGAGACAGAGAGAGAGAGACAGAGTTTGAGTGAGCAAGTGAGAGATAGATAGAGAGAGAGAGAGAAAATGAAAGAGGGACTCAAAGATATAGTTAAGTTCATCAAAATGTAGCCTCAGTCCATTCCTAATTCAGGAAGCCAAACTCTCCTCTCAGAAAGTACTCTCGCACCTTATGCATTGTCCCCGAATCCTCAAGAATGTTTTAAACTTCTGATATTCTTTTTTATCTTTCTTCTTTTAATGTCCTATTAATTACGAAAAGAAAGATAGAGTTTTAAAAATTAGAGTCACAACAGGCCTTGTGGCGCAACGGATAACGCGTCTGACTACGGATCAGAAGATTCCAGGTTCGAATCCTGGCAAGGTCGAAGGCTGTTTTTTGTCCCCTTTCTTTCTCTATTTCCCTCTACAGCTATTTTTTCTTCAATGCATATTTCACAGTCGAAGAGACCCACGATAAACATCCTTTCCTTTTCCTGTATGCATATATATATACGCATACACACATATACACACATATGTAAGTACCTATAAATACACATACACACAAACACACACACATATATATACATATATATGTATATATATATATATATATATAAACACATATGTATACATATACACATATATGCATATACATTCACACACATATATACATATAAACATGTATGTATGTATGTATGTGTTTATTATTTATCTATCTATTAATTTACTACTCATATTCACACCCACATGCGTATATGAGCGTGTATTTGGCGAAGAAGAGGGAAAGGTGTAGGACGTTACTTAAGCAGAGTCACCACGGCAGATGATGGAAATGGACGAACGCACAGCACAGCAGCCGAAAAATAATTTCTGGTTCCGTGTCTGATTTGTTTATCTTTTCATGTGTTTCAACTTTATGGCTCCATAGATTTATATATGAAATCTAATCTGATAATACTAATATCTCTGTTTCAGTTATATGTGAAAACGTCCCTCCCCTAAAAGATATAAATAGAGGGGGGGAGGGGGAAGTACATATATAAAAAGAACGACAGAGAGAGAGAGAGAGAGAGAGAGAGAGAGAGAGAAGGGAGGGAGCGAGAGAGGGAGAGACAAGGAAAGAGGAGGGAAAGAGGGGGGGCAGAGAGAGAGACAAGGAAGGGAGGGAGAAAGGGAGAGAGGGAAACAGAAAGAGAGAGGGGGGGGAGGAGAAAGAGAGAGTGAGAGAGAAAGAGAGAGAGAGGGAAGGGAGAGAAAGAGAGAGAGAAAGAGAAGGGAAGGAAGGAGAGAGAGAGAGAATGGAGAGAGAGAGGGGGGGAGAGAAGAGAGGGGGGGAGAGAGAGAGAGAGAAAGAAGAGAGAGAGTGAGTGAGTGAGAGAAAGAGAGAGAGAAAGAGAGAGAGAGAGAAGTGAGGAGAGAAAGATAAACAAAGAGAGAGAGAGAGATTTAGTAAGTTAGATAGAGAGACAGATAGACAGACAGAGACAGAGAGAGAGAGACAGAGTTTGAGTGAGCAAGTGAGAGATAGATAGAAAGAGAGAGAGAGAGAGAGAGAGAGAGAGAATGAAAGAGGGAATCAAAGATAGAGTTAAGCTCATCAAAATGTAGCCCAGCATGCAAAGGTGACAGCCTCAGTCCATTCCTAATTCAGGAAGCCAAACTCTCCTCTCAGAAAGTACTCTCGCACCTCATGCATTATGTCCCCGAATCCTAAAGAATGTTTAAATCTTTCTTCTTTTAATAAGTCCTATCATTTACGAAAAGAAAGATAGAGCCTAGAACATTAGAGTCACAACAGGCCTTGTGGCGCAACGGATAACGCGTCTGACTACGGATCAGAAGATTCC
>NC_051395.1:15192705-15195205 GCF_015228065.2 Penaeus monodon | reverse complement strand
AGAGAGAGAGAGAGAGAGAGAGAGAGAGAGAGAGAGAGAGAGAGAGAGAAGAGAGATGGAGAGACAGAAAAAGAGAGAGTAAAAGAGAGAAAGAGAGAGAGAGAGAGATGAGAGAGACAGATAGACAGAAGAGAAGAGAGAGAGAGAGAGAAGAGAAGAGAGAGAAGAGACGAGAGAGAGAGAGAGAGAGAGAGAGAGAGGGAGAAGAGCAAAAAGACAGAGATAATCCTAGACAACCGAGACGCGAGAAAATTATAATGTCCTAATCAAAACAGATAAACATAAAACAAATATATAAATAGATAAACAAATAGACAAATAAATAAATACCTTTTCGAAATCCAGTAAATCTGGGATTATGAGGATTTCTAGGGAATTTTTTTTGAGGGGGAAGAGTGTTCGGTGGGGGAAAAGAGAAGGAGGGAAAGAGAATCTGGATTGCGTTTTGAAGGGAAACAGGCTTTTATTTCCTATCGTATCTTAAAACATCGTATTTTATTTCGCGTTCTAAATTAAATTTTCTAAATTTTATTATCCTAATCCTTGTTTTCATTTATCTTACTCCATTTTTCTTCCTTTCTTTCTGGAGTAAAGGGGAAGAAGAGAGGAGAAGGGATTGGAGATAGGAGGTTGGTGAGAGAGGGGAAGGGGAGAGAAAACGACAGGGAGGAAAAGGAAGGAAAGGAGAGAAAAAGACAGGGTGAAAGGGGAGAGAGAGGAAAGAAAAGGGAGAGGAGAGAGGGAAGAAATAGGGGAAAGTGATAAAGAGTAGGGGAGGGGAGAGGATGGGATGGGGTCGAGGGAGAGAAGAAGGAGGGAGTAAGGAGAGAAGAGAGACGGGAGGATGAGTGGATATGAATGATAGAAGATGGGGGAGGAAAAGAGGTGGGGGGACGGTTAGAGGGGAAGTAGGGGAAGGAAGGAGGAAAACGGGTGGGGGAGAAAGAGGATACAGTGTGGACTGCGGGGGTAGGAAGGAACAGGAGAAGGGGACGGGCGGTTGGAGTTAAGAGGAGGGGAAGGCGCTAGGGACAGGCTAGAGGAGAGAGAGGAACCAGACTGCAAAGTTTAGCATGCAAGCGAGATCTCCCGTTGTTTACAGTAGGGACTTGCTTATCTCTGTGCGCAAAGTCGCCTCTATCCTATTTTTTCCTTAAATAAGCATGTAGAGAAGAATTGTTACATGGCATGAAAGTAAAATTAAGGAAAAGCATCGGACAAGTTTTGACGCAAATGTTGCCAGAACAAGTATGTTTAGTTCTTATTTGTATAATTATTATCATTTTAATTTATTCAGGTTCGTTATTTGAAAAAGTGATTAGTAGATGACAGGCGCGACCATGGCTTCCGGAGGTTAAGCATTTCTCTTTAATTGAGCTAAAGATCTCTCAGCGTGAAGAACTTTGCTGGCGGCTTGGAAATTCACAATGGAAAAAAAACATGACGGCAGACTTTTTATCATGGGCACAGTATGTATAAACAGGACTTTGTTCTTGATCTTCCGTGACCATTAATGGTCTTAAAGCTTTAGGCCTAAAATTAGGGAAATGCAGTAGATTTGTTTGGAATGAAAATAAGACTATTCATGACCTGGTGGGTATATAAGGGCTTAAAAGAGTAGCAATTTCGAGTGGGTAGATAGGAGACGAATGATGTTGCTGCAAGAAAAGATAAGAAGAAAAATGTTAACCGCAAGGGAAGTAGGAGATAGTAGTTACTGTGGACACTTCAAAGAAACTAGGAAATGGCATACCTGATGGTCTATACACAAGGTACAAATTTTCTTTCGCAGCAGCTAAATTTGAAAAATGTTTAGATTTTAGATTTTAGTACTTTATTCAAAGACTACTTCGAAACGTTTTATTGTAGAAACAATACCTAATACACATTTTATTTCTAGAAAAACGGAAAGGCAATAGCCGTATTTTAAAAAAATAATAATAAAAATATAAAAAAAATAAAGTATCAGGACCACCCCTGGAGAGAAAAAAGTCTTTAAAATTATCTCTGTTTTCTGTAGAATCTAGGAATGATGAGTGTTCTGATTTTTTTCTAGGGAAACGTAATTTTGTAGAGTTCTTCGACTACTGTTTTGGGGTAAATTATAAAAATAATTTTGTATCTAGTTATATCTGATATCTTACAGCGCACTCTCATTGGCTAATCATGATGACGTCATTAGCTCCACACTCCTTTATTTGACCCGGTCGATCTGTGCAATATATATATATATATATATATATATATATATATATATATATATATATATACATATACATATAATATATATATATATATATATATTGTGTGTGTGTGTGTGTGTTTTCTCTGAAAATGGCTCAGTAATAACGAGGCAGAGCTTGCCTCGGAAGTTACCAACTAGGATTTTCATCAAGACGGAGTGCGGCTACCTATTTCAAACTACCTTGGTTGACAGGTATATTTCCCTCCAGTAGCACCATATAAAAAGACACACATATAAAAAAAACAGAAGAAGAAA
>NC_051395.1:15179646-15182146 GCF_015228065.2 Penaeus monodon | reverse complement strand
TTCTCCCTTCGTTTATCTTCTTCTTCTTCTGCTTCTTCTTCTTCTTTACTTCTTCTTTTTCTTCTTCTTTTCTTGCTGTTGCTTTTCTTGTTGTTCAAATATGCCGGAGGTGTTTTGCGTGGAAATAATGCTGTCGGTTTAATGAGTGATAATAGAGATGGACAGATAGATAGATAAATAGATAGGTAGAGAGGTAGATAGATAGTTATTTATAAAGATAGATAGATAGATAAATAGAGAGAGAGAGAGAGAGAGAGAGAGAGAGAGAGAGAGAGAGAGAGAGAGAGAAGAGAGAGAGGGGGGAGGGGGAAGAGAGAGGGAAACAGAAGAAGAAAAAGAGAGAAAGAGCAAGAGAGAAGAAGAGAGAGAGGGGGGGGGAGAGAGGTTTAAAACATATTCTTGAATTGTTCATCTCTCCTTTCCTGAAATGTGCCAGGGCGTGATCTGGCTTTCGTTTGGCTGCGACGATGACAGAGGCGATTAAAAGAATAGCTATGAAAACTGAAAGAGGACAAAGAAGTGGGGTGAGAAAGAGGAAGAGGAAGAGAGAAAGATGGAGAGACAGAAATAGAAACAGAAAGAAAGACAGAGGCGGAGATAAACAGGACTGAGAGAGAGAGAGAGAGAGAGAGAGAGAGAGAGAGAGAGAGTCTTTATATCGTCCCGGAAAAAGTTATTGGTTTATAATCTTCTTAGAACCGTCATACTGAAGAACAGAAAATGAAAATGTTGATTTGTGTGTTATTGTGCATTCTGTTGCATTTATAGTTCTTCGGTATAGTATGACAAATTTCTGATTTAATGGAATAAACACATAATATGGGAACAGAAGAGGGGGGTGATAAAGGGAGATAAAAAGAGAGTATAAAAATTATTTGAACATGCATGTGTATGTATGTGTGTGTGTGTGTGTGTGTGTGTGTGTGTGTGTGTGTGTGTGTGTGTGTGTTGTGTGTGTGTGTGTGTGTGTGTGTGTTTGTGTGTGTGTGTGTGTGTGTGTGTGTGTGTGTGACATACCTCAAAGGATATAATATTGTGTTTGTGAATGAATATAAATCGCAAGAGGAAAGGAGCTTTACTACGGTTCCTGGAGAAGGAAGATAGACCACCAGTTTTTCGTAGTTGACGGATGTTCTTAAGTCCCTCACATTGTTACATATAAAACGAAAAGAAGGAAAATTGTGCTGGCTGTAAGCGGATCAGAGAGAATGATTTATAGTTTCGTAGTATGATCTTGGATTCTTTCTATTGGATTTTAGTTAAGCGTGTATGATCGTCTTAGTTGCTCTGGTGAAGCGTCCCATAGCTAATGCTGGTGTAGAAACCCGCTTTTCCTCAGTCCCTCTCTCTCTCTCTCTCTCTCCTTTTCTCTCTTTCTCTCTAGTTTACGGTAACTGTAAGAGGCGATGAAATAAAGCCTGAAATATTTTTTAGACTCAGATGCCTTCCCAAGGAATGTCACAATGTTTTTTAAACAGATAGAGTTACAATCGTGATCAGAGGGTTTGACAAGACACCCACGTCAGCAAGACTGACGGTCAGAACACACATACTGATAATAAATTCAACACAGTTTCTCCTTGGACATTCCGTTGAAATTAAAATGTTCATAATGAAGAACAATCTTGATATATTATGTACAAGGGAAATATGGCTTCAACTACACATCCCAAGTTCTTTTCTTTCTTTGCATTTTCAATATTTATAGATGCGATGCCGCGGGGGGAGGTGTTTGCATGTATGTTCGATATACAAATGAGATATCCGCTGCAACATTTAAGAAGGCAGATTTACAAAGCTATGTGCTGCTGCCATTCAATGTAGTTGCAGTCTACAGGTATTTTCACGTCCTTCTTTTAATTATCTTGAAAAAGGTTTTAGAGAAAGGTCATTGAAAAAGAAACCTCTTTTCATCTTAGGTAATCTAAAGGATTCAAACAAGACAAAGAGAAAGTTAATTAAGATAACTAGGAAAAACAAATTTGAGCAAATGATTAGTGAATTTGAGCAATTTCAGCAAATGATCAGTAAACCTACAAGGGTCAGTGAAGACACTTCGTCATTAATTGATGTAACAAAAACAAACAAAGCTGATATCATTCTCCACAATTCTAATGCTATGTTGCTGATCACACACTCATAACGATGACGCTTAATATAAAGAAGTCAAAGCGACCACCAGCCATAACAAGTTTACGTGACTTAATTCACTTTGACCCTCATTAATATGGCAATGAATAATAGCCAAAGAAATAACTCTCCTACAAATTTTGCAAACAAGTAGGTAAATGTCTTCACGAAAGTGATTCAAGATAGTATAAATACCCAGAATGATTATAAATAGGAGAAGAGAAGTATCAAATCACTGATACAAGAAGCAAAAACCGATTATTTCAGAAAGGAATAAACTGATAAAAAAAAAATACTGAAACAAAGAAAAACCATTATAGAGATATTAGATTAAATTCCAGAATTAGCATGAATGAGTTTTCCATATCTC
>NC_051395.1:15169646-15172146 GCF_015228065.2 Penaeus monodon | reverse complement strand
AGGGTCTGCCGTTTACGAGATAAAC
Source organism: Penaeus monodon (assembly GCF_015228065.2). Lineage (NCBI taxonomy): Eukaryota > Metazoa > Arthropoda > Malacostraca > Decapoda > Penaeidae > Penaeus > Penaeus monodon. The sequence continues at coordinate 15,172,121 of NC_051395.1, read as the reverse complement.
GAGTATATTATTAATTAAAAATCCACGTGGGAATTTCCAGAAAATGTCGTATTTATTGTATTCAGAATATGTATCGTGGTTGTGTGAATGCGAGAGCAACAGAGGCTGAAAAATGAATGAGAATGAGAGAGAAGGGGGGAGAGAGAAAATAAGGAGGGAGGAGAGTGTAAGACGCACAGAAAGAGTGTAAGGAGAGACAGAGAGATACAGGAAGGAAGAGGCAGATGGATAGAGAGAGAGAAGAGAGAGAGAGAGAGAGAGAGAGAGAGAGAGAGAGAGAGAGAGAGAATGAGAACGAGAGAGAGGAAGAACAGAGCGAGTGAGAGACAGAGAAAAGTAAGAGAGCGGAGAGAAGGAAGGCAGAGAGTAAGGGAAAGAAGAGAGAGAGGGGCATAGGAAGGGAGAAACAGAGATAAAGTTAGTAAGTAAAAAGAGCGAAGAGACAAAGGAATAAGAATAGAAGAGAATAATGAAAAAGGGAACAGATAATAAGAGACAGAGAAAGAGAGAAAATGTGAATTTTATCCTTTCACCTCTACTTAGGAACAGAATCACTCATCACTCTAACGATGTTTACTATACTTCGTTAGGCCTATCGATTTCACGTTGCCCAGTAGTTTCATTAAGCCTTGTTATTCGCGTGGAAGGTGAGAAGATACCATATGCTACCATATTATTCAATTCTATAGAACTTTCATTAATAATTTGCTTTCGTCTCTCACGTCTTTTTCACTAGCAGGGATTTTTTTTCTTTCCTTTTTAGAAAATAGATCAACTCGATTAACGTAGCATGAGTTACGGAGAACCATGTAACTATTTCATATAATCTGTTGTACCGAAACTGTACGTCGGCGTGGTAGAAGAGTAGATAAAGGGACTTTGTAATTGTTCTTTTTCTTTGTTAATGATATAGGACAGATCATAATAATGTTGTAGCCTAAAATTCCAATGTACTACTAGTAAATAATGCTTTAACTATGCTTCGGATGCACCACAGCTTGCCCACACCCGTGCAGATAGCCAGGGTGGTAAATAAAGGACTAAACAAAACAAAGGGGATGTTTATATTGCTATGTGTAATGGAAACGGTGCTGGTTGAAACAACATTCAAATATTTCAGTCTTTTTCTTTTAAAATCTCTTTCTGCTCTCCTAAAGCAACATAAACTAAACAAGTTATTTACTAACATTTAGTATCGCTCATTAATATAAAGAAAACACTCATAATCCATTTTGTTCTACAATTAAAACAAAGTAAAAATATTCTATTATTATACAAAATGTTATATTATTATACAAAAATATGATACTCATATACCATGTAAATTGCCTGCGTTGCATCTTATCATATTTGACTGTAATTCTGGCACATTTTTAATCATTTCAACAAATTTCCCTTTGTATACATTTCGTAATTGATATGCCATCGTGTAGAAAATTACGCATTAGTTGACATTCTACCATGACGCAAAGAACACTTGAAATATATATTCATCTCATTGCTAACTCCCTTCCTTTTGATTATTTCATCTAAAAACGCGTTCCATTTCCAATATGAAGCGAAAAAAAAATAAAGCATCTCAACGCCAAATCTTTTCCATTAATTTATATTCAGCCTCTCTCGATCACTTTCCGTTAACGAAATTCCTCACAGAAGGCCGGTAACCTTATCCAATTTGCTTACAGGGATCGTCTCCTTAACAGCAGCGCATTACTTTCGTTGGAACTTTGTTGACAAGGTGTTAGCCTTGGAGGAGTAAAGTTTTTCACCAGTAACAAGGACGGGAGAACACGTTGGCTGTAGAATGCGATGGGTATTAAATAATAGGGTGTTGGTTATTACGTTTTGGTGAATGTACTCTGGAGATGTGAATCTTCGAATACTTGTCTTATTTGCCTCTCTCTCTCTCTCTCTCTCTCTCTCTCCTCCTTCTCTCTCTCTCTCTCTCACTATCTCTCCTCTCCTCTTCCTCCATCTTCTCTCCTCTCTCTCTCTCTCCTCTCTCTCTCTTCTCCTCTCTCTCTCTCCTTTCCTGTTTCTATGCCTCTTCTTCCCTTCCTCCGCACCCACCTACCTACCTCTCCGCTCTCCATACACCCAATATTAAAATACCAAGTACGACTTTTCCCCCGAGCCTTTCTCCTTGCCCCCCTACCCCCTGCCCCCCCTGCCCCTTTGCCCTTCTCCCTCTCTACATAAAGCGAACGTCATCTCCCCGTTCAAAGGCCTCATCCTACATCAAAAGGCGATAAAGACATGATAAGGCGCGATCGTACATATTTACACGTAGAAAGGTCGTAGACAGGCTCCTTACCTCCTCCTCACCATTACCCTTCCTTTTCATCTTAATCTTTTATTTATTTATCTTTTTTTTTCTTGATTTTCATTTCCTTTTTCTTCCTCCGCCTCTCCCTCTCTCTTTCTTCTTTCTTCATTTTCTTTTTCTTGTACTTTCTCCATTCTCTCCCTTTTCCT
>NC_051395.1:15149646-15152146 GCF_015228065.2 Penaeus monodon | reverse complement strand
TAATATTACAGAGTGGTTCTATTATAATAAACTGCGATACTAAAACAAGGCTGAATGCTGTCTTCTCTGAGCTAGCTCGTGTTTTGTCTTGTCGGGCGAGAACAAGAAAAATGGTGGTTTGGCAAGACTGTAATACACTGGAGATTTAGGCTCTTTGGTGAGGGTGATGTGGGTGTCTTTGATGATATATGTATGAATGCATGCATGTATAAAGATATGTGTGTGTGTGTGTGTGTGTGTGTGTGTGTGTGTGTTTGGTTAAATGTTTTACAATACGGGTTCATTTATCGCAGCTACAATATGTTTCCAGAACGAAATCTTGCAAAAGAAGAAGCAAAGATCATATATTTCTATACGCACTAATCTCCCTCTCGAGAATGAAACCGTCCCTCTTGTCTTCACCATCCTAAGACACTCATAAGAAACGGAGAAAAGAGGCTCTTTGTACTGGCTCTCTCTGTCGCTCTGTCACACTGGCTCTCACAGAAAGCCAAGAAGTATTCGCTGAGTTAAGGCCTACTGTGCGCTCTTATCATGCCGTAAGGAAGGAGATTATTTCGCGCTGCTTTGGCGTTCAGGAAGAGAGACAGGGGGGAGGAGAGAGAGAGGGGGGAGAATGGAGGAGATAGAGTATGAAAGAGAGAGAGAGAGAGAGAGAGGAGAGAGAGAGAGAGGAGAGGGAGAGAGAGAGAGAGAGAGAGAGATTGCGATTGCGAGATAACACGCTTACCTAAATCTTACACAACATGTTTGCTCAAGAAAGAATAAAGCAAAAGAAATGATTCTTGGCTACTGAGCGGACTCCGCGATCCCTCATGGAAAGTAAAGAGGAAAAAGATCGAGCGATAGATGGTGAGACAGAAAGGCGAACGGATAAAGATGAAGTGTTGGACAGTTTGAAATTTAGATTGTTAGAAGGCGAGAGGCTAGTGAGAGGGGGAGAGAGTGGGTGAGGGAGAAAAGGAGAGAGAGAAAAAGAGAGAGAGAGAAAGAGAGAGACGGGGGTGGCGAAAAAGAAAGAGAGAAATATTGAATTCCAATGGGTAAGCCAGAGAGAAAGCCTATATTATATGCATATATATCGAGATGTGTACATAGAGATAGATAGATAGATAGATAGAGAGAGAGAGAGAGAGAGGGTGTAGTGAGGGAGGGAGGGAGAGAGAGAGAGAGAGAGAGAAATAAAGGGAAAATAATCCAGAAAAAAATCGATAATTTCTTTTAACCCCACTTCTGGCGCTATACTGTGCTTTAGTCGCTCAAAAAATGCCATGAAATGTCTTTTTCAGTTTACCAAGTCTCCCAGGACCAAAGTTGGAAGAGATATGGACGTATGGACAACAGCATGTTCTTGGCACAAAGGGGCTATAAATGAAGATATAACTGGGTATATCGAAAGAGTCGCTGGGAAGTCATGGCATCAGCATGAACTAGTGTGATACGCAATTAATAATGCAAAAGCGTGTGGGAATTTCCCATTCAAACTGACCATGAAATTAGCGCAAGAAAGGCTGATATAGTTATAATAGAAAAGATCAGATATGTAACATTATCAATTTTACTATTGCGTAGTAAGAAGTATGAATGGAGCAAAGAGAGAGGGAAAAATAGACTGAGATCTCGAACAAGAACTAAAGATACTTTCAAGCACAATTTTTTTTTACCAAATGATAATATTACTAATTTATCTGTGTCATTTATTAGACCATTAAAGCACCCAAGGGAGAAGTGAATTGCATATGATGAGATTAATTTGTCCGTATATTATCTTCATTCTTTCTTTATCTCTCTCTTTTTCTTTTTTCTTTATCTATCTGCCTGTCTATCTATTTATTCATTTGTGTTGTGATTTTTTTTTCACGGTAGGTTCATGTTTGAGCCGCCGTGGTCACAGCATGAATATAGTGTATTTTTATGATATGAATACTAATTTCGGTGTGTAGTTCTATTGACATGGCAAAATAATAGTTATGTGTGCACTGAGGAGCGCGCTGTGTCCGCCAAAGAAAACAATATGTTTAGCGAGTCCTCTCTGCTATTCATGACGAACCAACGCCTCCAGGATGTAATGTGCCAGCTGTTCGATTGTATTTTTAGGTAATATGCGAATACTGGATAGCGGATGGTTTATATGGGCCAACAATATTTTGTTTTATATCAATTTGCAGTCTCTTGTTGAATGGCGAATTGCGAAATAATTATTTTCTTGACTGATGAATAATAAAAGAACTGGAAATCAGCAAAATACTTATTTGCTGTTTCACATTTATGCTGAACTGCGTGCGAGAGGAGAGACAATGCCAGTTACTGCCGGGGATGCAATGATGTAGTTTCATTATTATTTTCTACTTGATGTGTGTGTTATCTCTTACTAGGATATTCTCTTTTTGAAAATATATTCAAAATATATTCAAATATATTCATATAAGTGACAATATTATATTACTTTTTTCAGTAACCTGTTATGTAATCGTGTTTGTTAGTTGCATTCATATAATAA
>NC_051395.1:15117146-15127146 GCF_015228065.2 Penaeus monodon | reverse complement strand
AGATATTGTTTTTATATACAACAAAAGCACATCCTGCTCTACTCCCAGACTGCAAGGACCCGTCAGTGTAGCATTCATATGCATTGGATAGAGTTTCAAGATGCTCATTTATAATTGCAAGTGCATACTGCTTAAGTATAGCAGGGGGGACACTGTCTACATTTGGTGATTTAAATCATATGTTGAGTGCCCGTAGAGTTCTAAAACATAAACATATCGCTTACAGACGCAAACGCACATATATGTGTAATATCTCTTATAAATTTAATGCCTGCAAGCTACATCATAATCTGACTTCAATTAGATATCACATTCAGTTTATGACTGAAAATGAATTCCTTGTTAATTTGCTGTTGTATGAAAGAATAGCAAAAAATATATATATCTACCATTTCCACTTAACTCTAATCTTTGAATTTTAGTTAATGTATTGACAATATGATAGATATATCAAAAATGGTTCATTATATATAATATGGTATCACTTACCAAGAGGAATTTATTCTTATAAAAATCTTATATATAATAATGTGTGTGTGTGGGGGGGGGGTTATGCATACACACACACTCACACACACACACACACACACACACACACACACACACACCACACACACACACCACACCACACCACACCACACGCACACACACACACACACCACACACACACCACACACACACACACACACACACACACACACAACACACACACACAAACACACACACACACACATACACACACAAACATACACACAATAATAAACTACATACATACATCACAATATATAATACATAAACATACACACACATTTAGGTGTTTATATATATATATATATATATATATATATCATACTAAACATGTGTGTGTGTGTTGTAGTGTTGTTGTGTGTGTTTTTGTATGTATGTATGTATGTGATACACACACACACACACCACACACACACACACACACAATATATATATATATATATATATATATATATATATATATATATATATATATATATACATATTATATATATACATATAATATACATATGTGTATATATATTGTAACAATCCCGCTTGTAGTACAGTGCAGTACAATGTAGGTTGATAGTATATGTAAAAATAAGTTTTAAGATGTCTAGGGAAGCAGCGGAATAATTACAAGTAATGGAAGTAGCTTATATTATAGCTTATAAATTGGTATCAACTATGTATCTTGAAGTTCGTAAAGTTTGCAGCTTTTATTTTCTTGAATTTATACGTTATGAATTATCATATATTTTTGAATCACAAGTTATTATGCAGTTATTGTTTAGTATTCTTTTGTTAAACAGTTATCTTTCTGTTACTTATTTCAGTTTTTTTTTTCAGTATTACTATTATATTTATTAGTAGAATTCTTAAGTATTCTTTGTTATCTATATATTAAGTGCATAATCCAGTTTATAATGAATTGTTGATAATAGTCAATACAGTGTTTTTTCATTACAATTATATCAATTTCACTTAACGATCTTAGTAGTCTTGGGTTATTATACAATTAATTAAATAGATTATCTTCTCACTTTAGATTTATTTAAATTGAACAATATTTCACAAGTTTAATTATTTCATTAATTATATTACACGCAACACAGTCATTCAATATTCTACAAAATGAAAATATAACATTAATGATAAATAGAATTTCTTTCGAATTCCGAAGGCGGTTTATCACACTCGTTTTCCTAGAAAACCGGATTACCGCACAAAGCTATAATAACACCAATAACACCAACACTTATTTCCTTTATGTTCCATCTCATCCTCTAACACATAAACAAGAAAGTATATAATTCACCAGTATACTTTAGAAGCAACGACAAGGTTCCAGATGTTCGAAACGCTAATTTTCAAAGTTAGTCCACCGCGTACCCGTGTACCTGGGAGTGAATGAAGCAATGGCCGCTCAGTCGAGACTCACGTTTTCAGTCCACATCTCATCGTTCACTCCAAGAGGTATAAACAAGTAAATATCTCTTCTCACCTCCACGTCTCCCACAGGCCTGTGTTTGAAAAATTTGAGGTGGCAACACTCCTGTTGGAGCCCTTCACGCATGTGAAAAACTATGAGGGGGGGGGCAATTTTGTCACCAAGAGCTCCCTTGCATCTCTGGACATATCACCACGTGAACTTCGGTCGCTGGCATTTCATCGAAGCCCAGGGCACGAACGTTTATCCCGCGAGTGAGACGGATGCCCGAACATAAGTGTTACCACGAACCGCTACTGTTTTATAATGGTATAGCTTTTTTAATAAATGTATATACCACGTACTCACTCCAAGAGCATCACAACATGAAAACTACAATTAAGTATCATGCTGTGACCACGGCGGCTCAGACATGAACCTACCGTTAAAAGAAGAAGAATATATTTGTAGAAAAGGTATGAATGAGAATGAGTATATATTTGTATTTTGCTGGCACCAGTCCCTCGCAAATAACAACAGGATGTTACTGAATCGAATCCTTTTTATTTTTTCTTATACTCTAAGCATTTATTATTTTATAGATTAAATTTTTAAATCTCCACCATTTTTATTCATTTTAATTCAAAGCTTTAATAATTTATTACTTTTTAACTTTTCTTCACTGAATTTTATGCATTTGTCGATGGTTCTTGTAAGAGATTCAATTTATTTCTTTATTTTATGTTAGTAACGATTTTACCACTTTTATAAATATCATGATTTTATATTTTCGACATTATTTTAACGTTGGTTTTATTTATCTTAAAATATAAGAAAGAACCACAATTAAGAAAGTTCTCCCCGAGTAAGAACTAACGTGGGGAGGTAGAAACAGCAGACAGGAGGATTCAGGGATTGGTCTCCGACCTGTTGAGCTGCTAAGGAGTCCCTGGAATGGGCCTGCCTTAAGATAAGTGGTTGTATAAATTAATAGACACAGGAAGTGAGAGATATTTGTGAAGATATTTGTTATGGGAGTGACACTAGTGATTCGGTGCCTTTTTTATATATTTATTATTTTAGTGTTTGTACGTTTTACTGTTTTTATTGTGCTATTGTTCTTACCGTTTTCGATATTTTCATTGTTTTACGATTTTATTTTAATAAATGTTCTATCATTTACACTTTTATATCACTGTTTCCCTCGCAGTGACATGTAAAAGGAAAAAGGATTAATTAATTGAACCAAATAACCAATCCTGATTACTTAATTATTCTACCAAATGCGTCTGATAGTTCTCCCAGCACACTCCTCTCCTCGGCTATATTCATGCCTACCGACCTTTATATTTTCGCACCCAACACGCACACCATACACACACGCTACATTTGCATATATACAATCTATCGCTCCCTTTCCTCACATCGTCTTCTACACTATCCCGCTTCTCACAACAACACTTTCCTTCCCATACGATAACTAAATGGGTGGTGGCAGTAGCGCTACATTTTACACATCTTCGTGAAATACAATTGTATTTGCAGTTTACTATAAACCTCGGATTCATGAATTTCCATACTCGACGCACAATACGCACACTAGTTTCGAACGCGCTTTTTTTCATTATTACTGAAACATATATGTCAATGTTATTCTATGTACCTATTGTTATAATCTACATAATTTTCTTAATCTTATATGTTTGTCAATACATATCTTCGCAAACACGCACACGCACATATACATATGCATACACCCATAATTATTGTTTTACCTGCTCATTCATCTTTTCCTGCACTAGATTAGACATTCCAATGCTGCATTGTCAATATTCCGCCCGAACTTTGTATTGTTGTAACACTACTTTTCTTCACCATCGACTGTCGCATGATAAATACGTGATTTATAACCATCCATAGATCACTACAATACGACACACACACACACATGTGTATATTTGTGTATATATGTATATATATATATATATATACATATATATATATATATATATATATATATATATATACAGAGAGAGAGAGAGAGAGAGAGAGAAATGTGTGTCTGTGGGGGCGGGGAGTGTATATATGTACACACACACATACACACACACACACTGTGTGTGTGTGCATATATGTATGTATGTGTATATATTTATACATATATATACATATATACATAGTTTTTTTTTTTTTTTACGGTAGGTTCATGTTTGAGCCGCCGTGGTCACAGCATGATACTTACTTGTAGTTTTCATGTTGTGATGCTCTTGGAGTGAGTACGTGGTAGGGTCCCCAGTGCCTTTCCACGGAGAGTGCCGGTGTTACCTTTTGGGTAATCATTCTCTCTATTTTATCCGGGCTTGGGACCAGCACTGACTTGGGCTGGCTTGCCCATCCAGTGGCTAGGTAGGCAATCGAGGTGAAGTTCCTTGCCCAAGGGAACAACGCGCCGGCTGGTGACTCGAACCCTCGAACTCAGATTACCGTCGTGATAATCTTGAGTCCTATGCTCTAACCATTCGGCCACCGCGGCCTATACATAGGTATATATTCATGGCTCGGGTCATATCGCATTGAGAAGTTAGACGTAGGGGAAGTCGCCGCCGTGGCACAAGCGTTAGCGCGCCGAACCGCGGTTGACTAGGAAGGACATCCAATCAGGCAAGAGTGGTACTGCCAAATAACCTTTCAATAACGAATTGAGATAGGCCTATGTCCTGCATTGGAATAAATGTCTATTGAAAAAAAAAAAAAAAAAAATATATATATATATATATATATATATATATATATGTGTGTGTGTGTGTGTGTGTGTGTGTGTGTGTGTGTGTGTGTGTGTGTGTGTGTGTGTGTGTGAGCATCTCCTAAAAGCTTCTGAAAAGATTGACTACGAGGCACGACGACCCTTTCAAACGTATAATGCAATGGTTAGCATAACTTTTTTATATCAATTCCAACAATTCGAACTTTTCATTTCACGTTCAGCTATAAACCTAAATGTGGATTGCTGTATATCTAAATGGTTTAAAATCTTTTTTCTTCCCCCAAGGTAGAAACACTGTAGATAGGTCCCAAAATATTAGAGTAAAAAAAAAAAAAAAAAAAAAAAAAAAATCTGCGTTGCTCGGTCATCCTTTGTGTGAAGGGAGAGAGGGGGACGGGGCGGGGGTGGAGGGGGGGGCGAGCTTCCCTCCCCCCCGACCACTTGGGATAAAGTCGTGAGGTTTTTACTAGCTGGCTTTCGTTCTCTTGCTCTCAACCCCCTGCCTGGAAGAGGCTCGCTGACCATACTGTACGGTTTTACGACGATAGGCATTCCAGCTTATTTCTCGTTATACGTACATAAATACACACACACCATCACACACACAGAGAGCGCGCGCACTCACACATACACGCACACACACACATATATATGTATATATATATATATATATATATATATATATATATATATATATATTATATATGTATATATATACATGGGGGCCGCGGTGGCCGAATGGTTAGAGCGTCGGACTCAAGACTGTCACGACGACAATCTGAGTTCGAGGGTTCGAGTCACCGGCCGGCGCGTTGTTCCCTTGGGCAAGGAACTTCACCTCGATTGCCTACCTAGCCACTGGGTGGCCAAGCCAGCCCAAGTCAGTGCTGGTCCCAAGCCCGGATAAATAGAGAGAATGATTACCTAAAAAGGTAACACCGGCACTCTCCGTGGAAAGGAACTGGGGACCCTACCACGTACTCACTCCAAGAGCATCACAACATGAAAACTGCAATTGAGTATCATGCTGTGACCACGGCGGCTCAGACATGAACCTACCGTTAAAAGAAGAATATATATACATATATATGTGTGTGTGTGTGTGTGTGTGTGTGTGTGTGTGTGTGTGTGTGTGTGTGTGTGTGTGTGTGTGCATGTAAATATATTCACATGAAAATTTAGATTCGCGGGAAAGGAGATGCTTATTTGGAAGATCAGCGGTTCTCGAACATTCCTCTTTTGTTGTGTTTGGGTTTGAGGTTCTAAGGCTCATAGCATTGACAGAGCGTGGCTAGACATCAATGGCCGGGAGAGGGGGGGGGAGACAGTCCATTGAGGGGTGGCCTTTTTGGTTTTAGAATTTATTGAAATATACGTATATAGCAAAATACACATATTTGTTTGACTATGAAATATTTTACCTATAAAAAGTAAAGTAAAGTTAAACAACTTTACACGTCAGGTTCCTTAAGTTGTCAGTTGGACTTCCTTTGTAGCACAATAATTATTTATCTCACAAAAAGGTTTATACATATGTAACATAGTTCATTAACTTATTTATCTATTTTTTATGTACGTAGGCCCTTGGAAGCCACCCTCCATCCTGGCTTAGGGGGAGGAGGAGAAAAATCACCTTCCTTAGCTACGCCATTGGTCACTGGTACTCCTTTCACCACTGGCAATTTACACATCGTAAGGATGGGCCAATACATAACCTTTTTCAATAAGACAGGGGTGAAACGTATAGAAACAAAACTCCTTCAAACGTTTCTTCCTCAAGTTACTTTGTCACATTTGTCGCCGTAGCAATTACGTGATGTTACACACTATATTATAAGAAAGCAGAGAAAAACCAGTGTGATCTTTTTGCTCCACTTCTGAGTTGAACTTTTATTTACGCTCCATCGGATTAATTGCACGCTAAATCTCCCACGTCGTTAGCCAGATACAGTTTATTATTTCATAGTTCCTCTTTCAAAAGTTGCACAGAAGAATCCAACATTGCGAGCAGTTTTTGCGGTCAGAATTTTAACAATGTCGATTTCATATACAGCACGCATTTTAGAACAATGCACCGTCACCGACTTGTTATCCATTTCTGTTTTCAGTGGCGAAAAAAAACATTCGGGATAGTTATATAATAGAAGAATTCTCTTCAATGAAAAGTTTCACATCACACACACACACACACACACACACACACACACACACACACACACACACACACACACACACACACACACACACACACACACACACATACACACACACACACACATAAACACATACACATACATAAATAGGTGTGTGTGTGTGTGTGTGTGTGTGTGTGTGTGTGTGTGTGTGTGTGTGTGTGTGTGTGTGTGTGTGTGCATATATATATTTGTTTGTTTATTTACCTGTCTGTCTATCTATCTATTTATCTATCTGTTTATCTACCTATCTATCTATTTATCTGTCTATCTATCTCTCTATTTATCTATTTATTTATTTATTTATTTATTTATTTATTTATTTATTTATTTATTTATTTATTTATTTTATTTATTTATTTATTTATTTATTTGTTTATTTATTTATTCATTCATTTATAAAAAATATTCATTTTTTAATAAAAATATTAATTTATTTGCTGCACTTACAGTACACTCGGTGTGCAAAAGACATGGTAATAATTTAAGTTCACGCATCCTGGATTGCAATATATGACAAACTTTCGCTAACTAGGAGCAACTCCCAAACTCCACGGGCTGGCAACAATGTTGCAATATGGCTGCCGGATCCTACCACGTGCTCCTCTCAGTGAAATAATTTTGGAAACCGATAAAGCGTGGTATTCATGCAGCCTTGGCAACAGTGTTTTTTTTTATTGTTGTTTTTAGATAAGGACCATGTTGCACTTTGCTCCAGTGTTTATTCAAGTGAATATGTCTTCTTGTGTTCATGTTAGTTATGTTAAAAGGCGGTGATGAAATAATAGTAATTATAATCATGTGAATGATTGTGATAAAGTTATAGTAGTAATGGTTATGATAATATCAGTTGCTGATTGTGATGATAAAATCTTATCATTGTATTGCTGCTATTATCATCATTATTCATAATACCTTTATCTTTGTGAATGATTATGAATCATCATCACCATCACCATCACCACCACCATCACCATCACCGTCATCACCATCACCACCACCATCACCGTCATCACCATCACCATCACCGTCACCGTCACCGTCACCGTCACCTCACCATCACCGTCACCACCATCACCATCACCATCACCATCACCATCAGTATTATTATTGATAATATTATTAGCATTGGAAATTATTATTATTAACGATAATAATTATTATCATTGCTATTATCATAATTATTGTTGTTGTCTTTATCACTGTTATTATTATTATCATTATTGTAATTAATATTAATATTATCATTATTATCATTATTATTTCTAATATTCTTATCATCTCAGCATTATTATTATTATGTTGTTTTGTTTTGTTTTTCATTGTTATTATGTTCTTGTTATTATTATTATCATTATTCATATCATTATTATCATCTTATCATCATTGTCATCATCATCATCATCATAATCATTATCATTATCATTATCATTATCATTATCATTATCATTATCATTATCATTATCATTATCATTATCATTATCATTATCATTATCATTATCATTATCATTATCATTATCATTATCATTATCATCATCATCTCATTATCTTTATCTTTTTTTTCTTAGCTCATTCTCTTTATCTCTATCTTTATATTTATCATTATGATTATTGTTCTTATTACCATTGCTATCATGATCATTATTATTATTATTATTATTATTATTATTATTATTATTATTATTTTATTATTATTATCATCATCATTATTATTATCATTATTATCATTATTATTATTATTGTTGCTGTTGTTGTGTTTTTACTGTAACTTTCTACTGTTTTTTTCATTACTATTATTATTATTATGATCATCATCATCATTATTATTATCATTATTATTATTTTTACTATTATATTATTATCAATACTACAATTACTGTTATTACCACATCATCATTAACCTGATTTTTGGTATATTCATGATTAGTCTCACTGTCATTATCCTTTTACTATAAGCATTCTTCCTATTACTACTACTGCTGTTATTCTCATCTCTCAATTGCCATTACAAAGATTATGATCTAAAACTTCCTCACTTTTCCGTGTAAAAAGGAAGAAGGAATAGAGCGTCATTTGTGCATTATATTCTATAAAGCAATGTATTCACTCCCAAATTATATTACCCTCCACTTCACCCACAGAGAAATGAATTCAAATAAATTCCGAAATGTCAGATCTGTAGCCAAGCGGAGTACATGGAAATTTTAAATAATTTCAAGCTCTATGGTATGTGAGGGATATACTGCGCGACCCATCTTGTCATGTGAAAACTAGGTGATATTTGTTCCCAATATTGTTAGTTTTTTTCGAGGTCCCCAAATCCTAGAGAAAAGATACGAAAATATATGAAAGACAACTGTTTAGCGGTTTAATATAAAATCAGCCGCACACTGTCAGTTAATAAATATATTTTTAAGTATCAGGAAAAATATGCAAAGGAAAATTCTATATTGTCAAAGAAAGATTAATTTCTAAAGGTGGGAGGTTTTTTTCATGACTACTTAACAAATGTATATAACTCAAATAAGAAACGCATGTATAAGCTTATTAATATAGATATATAACCTTGCTAACATACATAATCTGGTTGCCGTACACACGCATAGCCTCATTAACAAACACATACATAACCTAATCAGCAGACATGGTAGGCAATCCCATTAACCGATGAATCCAGTTAACAGACAGACATAACCAAGTTAACAACTGCACAATAACTCATTTCACGGAACCCAATGAACAGATACATAATAACCCACTTAAAAGATGTAATTAAGATATACTCCTATGACTCAGTTAACATACACAAACACACAGCCCCCTGAAATAAGGCTCGAGCATAGGATAGCATATGAAGTAGATGCATGCCTATATAAGATGCATTTCTTTATCATCCCATATACATGGAAATTGGACGGCCCTATTGCTTTTCCTCCAACAGGCAAATCACTGCCTTTAACGTTGATATTCATCTTACCCAGAATTCTGCATTCCAGGGAATTCCACGCACCGTTGAAGGGACAAGACGAGAGTTGGGAACTAGAATGGAGAATAAGAGAAGGGAAAGGGAGAGAGGAATGCGAGAGGTAAAAGAGGAAGAGAAAA
>NC_051395.1:15109646-15114646 GCF_015228065.2 Penaeus monodon | reverse complement strand
AAGGTGAAATGGACCATAAGTTTCTTAATGGCGCCATAAAGATATCTTATGGGTTGAATATTTCAAGTTGTCCCCATTTATACGTAAGTCAAATAGCGTGCGTGTGTTTGTGTATTTTTGTTTGTGCGTTATGTGTATGTGTGGCACCTTGCCGACAGTGATGGGGCTTGCGAGGATCGAGGATGACTCCAGTTCTGCCAACCCCTTCCAGCGATGTTGGAAAGGCTAAGATGCCAGACGAAGACCACACCTACCCTACCAACCCGTTCCTGGGCCGGCGTGGCAAGACAAGGCCCATTTTCTCACTATGATGCAAACAAGCACACCTCAGTCATCGGCCGCTCCTGTTGGGCCTAACGGGAACGGCAGAGATGGCGCAGATTGAAGAAGGCTTAGGCCAACAGCGGACTTTTCAAGGATGAAGAAGGAAAAGTTTGTATATATTCTATGGATGTGCGTGTTGTGTTTGTGTGTGTGTGTGTGTGTGTGTGTGTGTGTGTGTGTGTGTGTGTGTGTGTGTGTGTGTGTGTGTGTGTGTGTGTGTGTGTGTGTGTGTGTCCAGGGATGGTGGGTTGACCCTCAGATTGTACGTTGGAATATGTCATTCTTGGAGCTGGCTACGTATTATGTCTCTCGATCGATCTTCTCTCCATCTTCAGATTACCCTTTGAGCAGCATATCATAAGTTCTTCGTATGTTTCTTATCTTGACATGTTCCAGAACTTCGAATTTATGAGCTGGTTTCATGAATGCAAATTTATGAACATATATATATATTTTTTCGAGACCTTCCTGTGTGATGGGGTCCCTTGTTTGTTGTTAGAATGATATATCTAAAGGAAGATTGATCTTTCACTCTCCACCCGGGATAAACTTATCGTAAAGAAAGAACTGAGACAATGGAAATATGTCTAAAGATAACGTCATACACATACTTGGATAAAACAAAGAAACAGTATAAAAAAAAAGACCAATGAGTCTTGACCTAAAAGGGTCTATTTCTATAAACAGAAAAAAATCATGAAATGACATTTTAAAAAGATTTCCCAAGCTTTGATAAGTTGTGCTTACATATATGGAAAAATGAACGAATAACGGAAAGAACGAGAGAGAAGGAAAAAAATGAACGAATAACGGAAAGTAACAACGTGAGAGAAGGACAAAATGAACGAATAACGGAAAGAACAACGTGAGAGAAGAAAAAAAATGAACGAATTATAAAAAGTAACAACAGAAGGAAGAAACATGAAGACTAGCGCATGCACAAGAAGGCGTTTCAAAAGAAAGGCGAAAATGGAGGTATAATAATGTAGGCCCCATGGAAATAGAAACAGAAATAGAAAAAATAGCTCAGTTTATCATTTAGCAATCACCATCATCATCATCATAAATTGATATTATCATCATCTTAATTATCATTATTATCACAATCATTATTATTATTGCTATTATTATCATCATTATATCATCATCACCATCAATATTTTACTTATAGTTACTATTATCAATATCGTTACTATGATAGCAATGATTGCCATAATGATGCAAGAACAGTGATAGTTCTACTACAAGTAATAAAGATTAATAGTGGTATCTGTGACTAGTATTTTTATTATTAATTGTAGTGGCACTCTGTTGATAATAGCAGCAATAACAGTAAAAGTTTTAAAAGTATAATTAGATTTCAAAACAAAACAAAAAAACACTTAGAAACTAGTAAATTAAATATAAATACACCCAAAAGAAAAAAAGTTATTCGTTAAAGTAGCAACGCCACACTTTATAGTATTCCTAAGAATTTACTGGCGCACTTTAAACTTTTTCAATAATGGAGTCATTTCCTTCCAGTCGAGAGGTATCCTTAAGGAGTTAATGCAGATCCTCTCGTGCGTTCATTAGGCTGAGAAAAGAAGGCTCGAGTCCCATTAAATGATCGATGGAAACTCAAGATCGGTGTGGTCGCTTAAGGTGCTAAACTATAAACAAACTCGTGGGTGCATTCGCGAAATGGTAATGGCAATGGGAAGTAGTGTTGTACACAAGCTTTTATCCCTTTATTAGTATTGTTATTGTTGTTAATGTTGTTATAATTACCATCATCATCATCACTATTATAATCATTATTATTGTTGTTGTCATTGTTGCCATCATCATCATCATCAGCAGCAGCAGCAGCAGCGTCAGCGTCAGCGTCAGCAGCAGCAGCAGCAGCAGCAGCAGCAGCAGCAGCAGCAGCAGCAGCAGCAGCAGCAGCAGCAGCAGCGTCAGCATCATCATCAGCAGCAGCAACAGCATCAGCATCAGCGTCAGCATCAGCATCATCATAATCATCATCTTCATCATCATCATCACCATCATCATCATCATCATCATCATCATCATCATCATCATCATCATCATCATCATCATCACCATCATCATCATCATCATCATCATCATCATTATCATACATTATTATTACATCATCACCATTATTATTATCATTATTATCATTACATCATTATTATCATCAGCATTATCGTTATCTTCATTGTTATTAACCTATCTATTATTATCATTAGTACTGCTATTGTAAATATATATTTTTTTTATTATCATTATTATTATCATCATCATCATCATCATCATTATTGTTGTTATTATTATTATTATTATTATTATTATTATTATTATTATTATTATTATTATTATTATTATTATTACTATTATCATTGTTATTATAATCATTATCATTATCATTATTATCGTTATCATTACTATTATCATAATCATTATCATTAGCATTTTTATATTACTACCGTTATCATTATTATTATTGTTATTATTATCATCATTCTTATTTTGATAAACTGACATCTTTATGATTACCATTATTATGTTATCATCATTATTATTAATTTAATAATAATTATTATTATTGTTGTTGTTGTTGTTGTTGTTGTTCTTTATTTGTATTATTATTATCATTAATATCATTATCTTTATCATTATTATTAATATTATTAATAATACTTATTATTATTATTATTATTATTATTATTATTATTATTATCATTATTATTGTTATTATTATTATTATTATTATTATTATTATTATTATTATTATTATTATCATTATTATTATTATCATTATTATTATTATTACTATTATTATTATTTATTATTATTATTATTATTATTATTATTATTATTATTATTATTATTATTATCAATCATCGTCATCATTATTATTATCATTATTAATATCACTAATATTATAATTTTAGTTGAACCGAATTTATTGCGACAAATGTAGAAGATAACGGATATCCTCACAATACGACAGGCGTATTCACACGGTTTCGAATATATCTTCATTAGAAATACAGTGTTTCTTATAGGTACAGAGAAAAGAAATATAAAGAAGAAATGTACAAAGAGTTGAAGTTAAAGGAGAAAAAGAATGTGATACGAAAAAAAACATTATTTGAAGGAGGGAAAAAAAGCGAGTGGGCGAAAAAATAGAGAAAATATCGCAAAGTGGAATAGATAACGCAGAAAAAAGAAAGGAAATGAGGAAAATCGTTAGAAAAGTAAGGCGCAAAAGGGAGAATGAATTTCTCAAGTCTTGATATTTTCGAAATTCGTCAATTCAACTCTTAAATGAAAGGATGGGATGAATAGTTCGGATAATTGGTGAAATCAATAGAAATTCTATTTGCTTTACAGCTTCGTTGGTAATAAAAAATGAATAATTTCGCAAGGTAAAATGTGTAAACAACGTCTCGACATTATAATTCCCAGTAATACTTTGTTTTGATATATAAATCTTCAATCATCTGTCATGCTGATTGGGTTCTGCCGTTGATAAGTGGAATTAGCAGACCCGTTGACAAGTCTTTTAAATACCTTTATAATGTCCATCGGCGTAAATGAAACAACGAAGGAAGGAACAAGAAAAATATGAAAATGCCGAAGGTCTTCGTTGTTCTTGCATCTTCAGTGCATTTACAAATTTGTACCGCTTTTTTTCTTTCTTTCTTTCTTTCTTTTTTTTCTTTTTTTTCTTTTTTTGTTTAAGAATATATGTTTCTGCATTACTCTTGGTCTAGTGACATCATTTTCCCGTTACTTCAACCTCTCCTTTTATTTCATGAAGCCCTAAAAAAAGGAATATAGTAAAGAATTAGTATTAAGAAGAAAATTAACGATATCAGTATTGTCGAAAATTGTCGTTCAGCATAACAATTTGTTATAGAGTCTAAGGCCAAAAAAAACTATGACGAAGTAGCTAATCTATAATCTCTCTTCATCCGTGAAACCTTCCTCTTCCTTCTACTTCTACTTCTTCTTCTTTTGCGCTTCACGCATCTCTTCTTTTGCCTTTTTTTTAACCTTTACAGCCCCTCCCTCCTCCCCTTACCCCCCTCACCCCCCCTGTGCATTTACAGACGAATACATCGCCTTCACCGGTGCCATAATTCACCATGGTGGGCCCTCCAATATCCGGTGTCGGCTCTTCTGATGTCTTTGCTATTGCTCTTGTTATCTTTATGATGAACTTATTCTTCCTGCCTCTCCTCTGCTTCTCCCTCCTCTTCCTCTTTTTTCCTTTTCCTCCTCCGTTGCCTCCTTCTTTTCCTCCTCCTCCTCCTCCTTTAACCTCGTCCTTTTTCTTCTTTTCTTTCACCTCCTCCTCTTCCTTCTCCTCCTCCTTTTCCCCTCTTCTTCTCCCCTTCCCCATCCTCTCCCTGTTTCTCCTTCATCCTCCCCCTTTTCCCCACTTCTCCTAATCCTCCTTTTTCCCTTCTCCTCCTTTTTTCCTCCTCCACCTCCTCCTTTTTCTCCCTTTCCTCTTCCCTCTTTCTCCTGCTGCCTCCCTAATCCTCCCAATTCTTCCTTTCATTCTTTACACCCTCGTCTTCCTTGTTCCTCCCTCTTCTCCTTCTCCTCCTTCTTTTCCTCTCTCTTCTCCTCCTCCTTCTTTTCCTCCCTCTTCTCCTCCTCTTTCTTTCCCATCT
>NC_051395.1:15064646-15107146 GCF_015228065.2 Penaeus monodon | reverse complement strand
CAAACCAATATTAGTGACTGGGACGTGTTTGCTATGTTGGTAAGGGTCATCACTCGATACTCAAGAAATAATATTTTGTTCCTTAAGTAGTAAACACACACACACACACACACACACACACACACACACACACACACACACACACACACACACACACACACACACACACACACACACACACACACACACACACACACACATACGAGGAGCACTCATTAAAGATTTCCCTTAACCCACTTCCGCTTATCCTAAGAGGCTTAAATTTCATATGCATAATGAGACATATCTCTTTATATCATGTGTTGATTTTCTGTTACAGCGGTGAAGATGCAGTCAGGTATGAAAAGTTTCGGGCAGCAATAAGGTATTTATACTTGAATGGCTGCACATCACAAGAGGCCTTCGATGAAATGAAAGCAACTCATCACACGTTAAACAATGGCATCGCCAGTTCAGGTGTGGTCGGATCTGTGGAAACCATCCGTCATGTGGAGACTACCATTTTGGAAGAACGCCATTTTTCTATTCTTCAGCTAGCCCAAGATGCTCAAAATGAGTATTGAGTCTGTGGATACTCACACTTCTCCAGATGTAGGAACGAGTCTATTGTTCCAATGCTCTTTTAGTAATGTACCAATGAAACCATATATATATATGTATATATATATATATATATATATATATATATATATATACATATATATATACATATATAATATATATATATATAATATATATATATATATATATATATATATATATATAAAAGTGTGGAGTGTAGTGGGTGTGTATGTAGGGGATAATATATAGATATGATATATGATATATGATATATAGATAACAAACGACAATATTATATAGCTAGCAATAAGATGTGTGATAGATAATAGTGACAATAGAAGCTGACTCAAGGACCAGTTGAATTAAGCAGCCTAAAGGAGGTGTGATAATGCTGTTCGTTAACAAAAGAAGTGGAATCAAGGTAGTTGAAATTGAAATCCAGGTTTCGCTAAGTGGCTGCGGATTTAGGTGGTTTGCTTTGAAATGAAAATATTATAATAACTATTTTACAATTCCGCAACATGACGACGATTTTTGACGACTCACAGGCTGGCCAATGCGGATTTAGTGGTATAGGTAAGAAATTATATATATATATATATATATATATATATATATATATATATATATATATATATTATATATATATATATATAGTTGTGTGTGTGTGTGTGTGTTGATAATATATATATATATATATATATATATATACATATATATGCTTTTATATATATATATATTTATATATATATATATATATATATATGCATGTATACATCTCATGGTGAGATGATTTGAATACCAGAAGTAATCAGTAGAAAAGTTATAATAAATTCATAAAAAATATATAGTTTCTGTAATTACAAATACATTTGTCATATTATTAAAATTGTTCAGGTAATTATAAACTTTTCTCGAATTCTTTTTTTTTTTTTTTATTGAGGGAAATAGCTAATAATGAATATTATTTTCATATTCCTTCATAATATTATTATTATTATTCATTTTAGAAGTATGAATATCATCGTCAGAGGTATTACGCTTTCTGACCATTTTTTTTTTTTATTATCTTTTATACCTATGGATATCAAGAGACCCTTCTGAAGGTTGCATTACGACAGTCTGTATGTAGAATACTATGTTTTCAAAGGTAGCTATAATTATTCAATAAATTAAGTTTATTGAAATGAAATCTGATCTGATGCCGATCTGATCTGTCTGACGCTCTCTCTCGTAGATACCAAAATCATAGCGATCGATCATGCGAAGGTATTTTGAAAAAATGCCAGAATTTATTTCTGCTGTAAATAAAACGCAAAAACATTACAAAACAACTGCCGAGTCGGTCAAACAGCGGAGCGATCTGATTCCGTTTATGATCGAGTGGCCTGTTGCTTTTCTGCATAGCTGCCGATCTGTATGCCCTATCTCTGAAGAGAACACTCGTGAACCACCAAACACGAGTAAGTGTCAACAAACACCTGTTAACTTTTCCCAAAGCCAAAGAAGGTCTACTTTGGTCTCGCTCATGGATCCTGCAACATAGAAGTCAGAGACAGTACCGCTGCCGCCACCAACTTCTCAGAACAAATTTATATAACACTCTTGTTCATATAATGTCTTGAGTTATAGTATGAATAAAATCCTTAATGCTTCATGAAGATGTATACATTTAGAATTATCATAAAGCAGTCTATACTTAAAATAAGTTGATAATTAGAATGGATTTCAGAAGGTGTGTGAGAAAGTGTGTGAAAGAGAAAAAGAGAGAAGGAGCTTATTTAAACAATTTTATTGTCCTGGTAATTAGAGATATCACAAATGACATTATTGTCCTCATGCATGTTTCATTAGACCTGTTTATGTTATCAAATTTAAAGAATAATCTGAGAATAAAATCAGTTTTGTTTTTGTTTTCTTCTTTTTATAGTTAATCACTTGAATGGGAAACCAAACTAATGATGTAACATTTTTCTTTAAGATAACATTGTTAGTATTGGATTTCTTTTCATGCTAATATTATTGTATAGTGCATAGGACATTAACAGTGTTTCCAAAAGGGAAATATGTAGAAAAATAGCAAAATAATATAAAATAAAGAAATTCATATTGTGATCTTCGTCAGTTGTGAGTCAGTCGTAAATCGTTCATTTATGACACGTTTCCTGATCACAGTTGTCATTAACATTAGTATCTTTAGTAAATAATATATAGAGTTTGTTCCTCATTTTAAGGCAGAGACGCCAGCATCACAACCTCTTAAGTGGAACCAATTGGTTGAATCTTGGTTAATGCAAATAGCAAATTCAGCCGCAGACGGATGAGTCCTTCATGAGAGCAGCATGGAGCTCGTGCCGCGGAGCTATTGAGTTAAAAATTAATTCGCCCATTTTCGATGGAATTAATTCGAGGGTCGCTTTCATGGAGAAAATTCGAGTAAAGTTTAGGGGGATTTGTTCTTTTGAGGATTTATTTAATCACTTGAGCAATTACAGACTCGCATCTAGTTAAGCACCAATAGATTTGAATCTGTAGTGTATCAGGGCGTTATTGTTTGAGATTTGCGAAGATCCAGCTTCGCTCAGGCCTTCCATATGTATGCTCCGGCCTGATATTTATGGCTGTCTCATTTTATTCTCAGACACTCTATGCTTACCGTGGTGGGGGGATTGCCAGCAGCGCTCATGTGGCCATGATGTAAGCATGTGGCATAATCTCTTTACCAGCCCGGCAGCTGCTGTGGGGGTCCCTGTCTCAGAAATTGTTAGTGCTCACAACTCTGTAAATAATGTACCAGGGTGGCGTTCGGCTCGCTACAATGCATGCAACACCTGTCTGCATAGTCAGTTGTTTGTATGACCTGCCATACGTATTGGTAACCTAGTCTGATTCTGTGTAGAATGACTTCGGTACCTTTATTGACTGTTTCAGAGAGTGCAGTGGCTTATAGCCTGTGGCGTCTACTATCTGACCGAGAGGGAGGGGGGATCTCATTTCCTCTCTGTGAAGCTGCAGGAGGAAGGCAAGAGCTGTGGCATTGCACATCTGCCTTAAGATCTTCGGCTTGGTTTTATGATCATCGGATTTGGGGGCATACCCTTGCCAATGTCAGCTAGTCTGTCAACAAGCTCGTTCCCTCTGATGCCTATGTGGCTAGGGACCTAGTCTATGATTATTCTTCTACCCTGAGCAAGAATCCTCTGCGCTATGTTATGCACAGTGGTCAGGAGGTAGATGTTGTCTTTGGGTAAGTTTTCCTGTAGACAGTCAATGGCTGCCCTGGAGTCTGTATGTATGACCAAGTGTCCTTCCCTCAGGGACGTGGGCTAGGGCTCCCATGATCACAATTGCCTCTGTCTGTAGCGAGGAGACGTTGTCTGTTACCCTCATGGATTGTGGGGCATCCCTTGGTGCCTGCAGTGTGGCTTCAGGGATTGACTGATCTATCCGTGAAGTAGGTTCTACTACCCGAAGGAGTGATGGCTACGATGACCCTTTCAGCTTCTGCCTTTAGACTATGCATGGGGTATTGAGTCTTTCTCCTTGACAAGGTCAAAAAGAGAACTCGATCAAGGTATGTGTCCACAGCATTCTTCACTAAAGTCAGGATGGGGGGGTGGGGTCTATGCCATTGGCAAGTAGCTGCTCTTTGAGTTGATAGCGTTTCAACACCCTGGCCGTGTGAGACGGCCAGGAGTTGTTTGCAAAGAGCTCATGATTTTGTTCTAGGCATCTGAGTATTTTTTATCTCATGTTTGTGTTCCTGGGTGACTTTTGAAAGGAATTGTGCTGCCATTAGATCAGTTTGTGAGCCCAGGGGGAGAAGGTTTGCCTCCATGAGGATGTTGAGGTCCTTCATCCACCTTGGGGCGTCAGGCACTGGACCTCCTTTTGAAAGGAGAGGGTCTGGTCAATCCATACCCAAGGTATTGGAAGACCTGGACCCACTCTAAGTCCATTCCCTGGATACTCAGACTTGTACCTTGAACATTGTGTCTCAGAGCCATGGCTTTTGATTTGGCTGCAGAGATCTTTAGTCCTGACCTACAACACTCCTCAATACAAGGTCCAGATAGCACTGGGCTTTTCTTAGGCAGTGTGGTCCAGTGGAGATGACTGCAAGATCGACATTAGGGTGAAAAGATCTGGACTGATGACCCCAACCTGTGGCATTACTTTTTCTAGTGGCATGTGCTGTGATAGGTGACTTTGGAATCTGACTTTGGCTGTTCTGTGCCTGAAATAGTCACTTCTCCAAGCCAAGAGCTTTCCTCTGATTCCCTTCTGGATCAGGGTCTCCTGAATAGCAAGAGGACTTGCTAGTTCAAAATTCTTCTCCAGGTCAAGGAATACTACCACAGATGTGACAGTGCATGTGCTGTGCTCATGCCCCTTGTGAACTCATTGAGGTGTTCGTAAGAAGGTCCCATTTTCCACTGGAGTCGGTTTAGTACCATCCTCTCGACCGTCTTACCCAGACAGCTTCCCTGGTTCCTTTGGTTTGGGATGGGAACTATGGTAGCCCTCTTCCAGCTCTGGGGTAGAGTGGAAGTTTCTCACGACTTGCTGATGAGTTGCAGGAATGCAAGCTCCTCTGCCAGTCCTAGGTGGGAAATGAGCCTGAGGCTGAGCAAGAACTGTATTTATAAGTTTTTCTTAGTTCCTTCAGAGAAAAGATAACATCTGTGTTATCGGGTTCAGCTGCATTTTCTCTGATATGAGCAAGTCTGCCTGGTTGTAGGCATTCTTAGTTTGCCCTCAGTTCAACTGGCAGACTGTTGCTGCTTGTTCTCGCAAAGAACTCTTGCACTACTCTGTTTGCCTCTGATTGAGGGTCATGGTGTGTGCACCTCGGGGCTGAGAGGCTCGTAGCTTGCCTGACCCGCTGTCATAGATCTGTAAGGATGGTTTGGTGGTCAAAGGACTCACACCATTCCAGCTACTTTTCCTGCCACACTCTTTTGACAGTTTCCTTGGCATCCCTGACAACTTCCCTTAGAAGGGCTAGGTTGTCAGGGTTCTTTGCTATTGGGATTGTTTTCTGCACATGTTGACTCTGTGGTTGACCTCCTTAATCTCGTTATTAAAGTACCAGGCGTCTTTGTATCTCCTGGACCAAGACCGAGTTTTAGGTATTGTCTGTGAGGCTAATTGATTTATGGCATTGATAAGTCTGGCTTCAAGCACTTCCACATTTTCATTCTGTGGGGGTTCATTGCATTTAAGACACTGGGCCAAGGCAACCTGAAAGACTTGTCAGTTGGCCTTCTCTGTTTTCCATCTTAGATTGGTTGTGGCATTTGGGCTGGGCCAGTATTCATGAGGGTAGTAACAGTGCCATTGATTCCATCTGATTCTCTCCACCAGAGCCACAGTGGCCAATGTGAGGACCCCTCCTCTGACATGTTTTGGCCCTTGGGTATGGAGAAGAGTGATTTCAGGAAATGTCTCAAGCACATTGGTTGTGTGATGTTACTTAGTTGCATCTGAGACATCCTTATATTAGGATTCTGATGTATCGGAGTATGAGAACTTCATTGTGAAATCCTCACTGATTGAGGAATCTTCATGTTTGTTGGGCTATCCACGGGTCCACTGGGAGCTGGAGAGCCTTTGGTAGCTTTGACTTTTTAGCTTGGCTTTTCTCTTGTCAGGCTTTGTCTGTGTGTATTTTTTCTTTGCTGGCTTTACCTGGGTAAGGTAAGCCAATGGCGCCATGACTGTTTGACCCTTCCCAAAGGAAACCAGCCAATTGACCTGACTAAGCCAGGATCAGGCCACCCGTCTTGCTGGAATAAGGGACCAAAGAGTTATGTTGCTAACCGCAGGGTTTATTCATGCACAGCATCGCTCAACCTCCAGGACTCCTGTCTCCATAGCAGACAAGGGTGCCACGCATGGCAAACATGTGGGTACATGTGAACCCCTGGGGAGAGACCAGAGGGGATGCCATTTGACCTACAAGATAGGCATCATTGTATTGGAACCCTTTGTTCATCCCTCTCCAGTGAGCTAGCCACCCAAAGGATGACTCACCTAAGAGAGGAAGCTCAGGTCCTGCACCTCTAAGAGGCGGTTCCAGTTGCAGGACCATTGTGTATCAGGACGTGCATGATTACCCTTGATCAATCAGAATACTTGATGAGCTTGTATGCTGTGTTTTCTGACAAGATCTTTTTTGGTGGCTGCAAGAAGCACTTGTTCTAAAGAGGACAAACCTCTTCAGTCATTAGTTGATGTGGCTCAAAGGTTTTGGAATGGTAATAAAGTGACTAGTAACAGAACGAACGTTCTGCTGCTACACACAGCACAAGAAGTTGTGTAGTGGCTCTTGATTGGCCATCATGCAGAACCACACCTGACTTGCGATTAGTTGATTCTTGCCGAGTGACTGCCTGACAGGCCAGTCAAGTTATAAACCACTAGATCTGGAATTGAGTCACCATTCACCACTCGCCTGTTGACCCAGCAGCAACCTGTACTTGGTCGCCCATTTAATAAGGAGACAATTACCAGTGAGATTTCCTATTTCCCACAATTATAGGGGGAGGCAAAATATACCCCATCTCATCGGGAACAGATGGTAAATGATCTAAGTTCAGGGAAAGAGCAACCTGTCAGTGCACCTTTAATGATCAAATAAAAACAAGTAGACCTTTAATATCATTACTTGTCAATAGGGAAATGTGTACATGTTTCACTGACATGGGTTCAAAGGTCAATTTTCTTAAAGATTTCTTGAAACTAAAGATAAAATTGGGTTTATTTCCTTCTTCATCCCGTATGTTGTTAAGAGAAGCTTTGGCCCATATCAATTTATCCTTTCAGATGGTAGTTCTGATTGCAATATGCCGGTAATTTGTGCAGAGATGGTAGTATGCCCTTGGAAGACAGGGAAGTTTGGTAAAGGTGACTGGAGAGAGGGTGCAGACTTGGATTATAAATGACCGCAGCAGGCCTGTCATCTTGTAACAAGATTAACTAACCAGATGTCGAATCTCATAAGATAGTTGTGCTAATGATTCAGATGAAACTTACTGTTTTACAGGCTCTCCTCATGAAGGAAGCACACAGTTTGAGAATTACACAAACTAATTTGATACTCATATCCTCACCACAGATTCATAGTTGACATATACTCAACAATGGAGGTTGCTGGAAAGATCAGGTGATAGACAGATTATCCGATACTAAATGATTCACTGCCTTAGATGCAAACTGCATATTGGTCTATTAAAGCAGAATTAGAGGATAAGCTGAAATCTACTTTTAGCAATGGATTTTGCTTGTTTCAATTTTGTGGAATGCCATTCGGTTTAGCAACTGCCCCATCAACTTGTCAAAGAGCTGCCAATGCGATTCTCACTCCAGATTTAGGGAAGCATGCTCTGGCTTGATTATGTCATTTGAAGATCATCTTGCCCATCTCGATGTAGTGCTTGATCTGTTAGCACAGAATGGATTTAGACTTAATGTAGTAAAGTGCCAGTTTGCTTCCAATTCTTTTAAGTTTCTAGGCTTTTTAGTTACCCCTTACGGCATCTTGCCAGATCCGGGGAAGGTCGAGGCTATCTTGAAGATGCAGCCTCTACTGACGCTTCGGCAGGTTTGTCAGTCTTCAGGTGCCACAGTTTTTTTCCATAGACACATGGAAAATTATGTCATGTTGGCAGGCACCATTAACTAAACTTCTATGGAAATACAAGAAATTCATATGGGGGTATGAACAGCAGCAAGCTTATGAACAGCTTTAGAATAAATTGGTAATGGTTCCAGTATTATGTGAGCCAGACTTTGAGAAGCCATTTACAAGCTTCCAATATTGCTATAGGTTCATGTCTTATGCAGATATATGAAAAGGGCATCCCACAAGCAGATGCTTACCACCCTTGAAAATTAAAGAATTCTCAATGTAATTTCCCTGCAATTGAAGCACTTGCGGTCGTAGAGGAGGTTCGTAATTATAATGTATATTTGTATGGCCAGCCTTTCACTATCTATACTGAACATCGTCCTTTGATTCATGTCTTCAGACAGCCCACAAAATCTATGTTATAAAAACAAACCAGGTGCTTGATTTGGATTTGGATCCACAGAAAGTGGTAGAGGCATATCTGAAGGAAAGACGAACACCCGGGAGGATGATTCCCCTATGTCTGAATGAATTTGAGTTGCAAGACTATCTTTTGTACCATAATTGTGTTTTTTTTCTGGAGAAGGTTATCCAGTAACTAGTAATTCTAGAATATTGTACAAGCATTCAGTAAATGTCAGAAGAGAAAGGGTGTAGATTCCCGGCAGGCTCCTCTGGCATCCATGCCAGAGGTTTCTCAGCCTCTCAAGGGAGTATCAGTTGACCTGACCGATATGGTTCCTCGCTCATCAGCAGCGGATTCCCCTCGTTCCCTGCACGCTTACACAGCACATGTGTACTTAAGCTGCAGAATCTGGAACCCAGATCATCAATACCCGATCCTCCAACGGAACACAACAACAACAGCAGCAGCACAAGGACAGCCCAGTCCTTAGCTGACTGGTGGACCTGCCGTTGATCTCCACTTCACCTTCAGCACCAAGCCATACCTGTGGGCACTCACACCCACAACAATCACAACATAAAGAGATATAGACCAATCCAAATAGCAGATGCCAACCATCTACTATACTGGTGACCTTTGGAGTGACATGTCATGATATTTTGCTCGCTTGCTTAGCTCACTCTCTGGAGGGGGAGTACCTGTAGCAGCACGACCCTGCAACCTTAATTTCAGCATAGTTTCCCAGGTTGGGTGACAGGTCCACAGCCATGTCCTCACACACTGGGCAGCAGGCTCCCCTCGTTCCCTGTGTGCTTAAACATCACCCGTGTATTTAAGCCACAGTATCTGGAACTGAGATCAGCAATCCCCAATCCTCCAGTGGAACACTACAACAGCAACAGAACACAGTGACTTTAGTCTTTAGTCTATCGGCTTCCCCGTTGATCTCAACTTCACCTTCAACACCTAGCCATACCTGTGGGCATTCACACCCACAACAATTACTCCATAAAGAGATATAGACCAGTCCAAATAGAAGATGCCAACCATCTACTATAACATGTTTTGAAGGAGGTGATACTAGTGAATTACATGCTCAACAAGGAGATGCAGTGCTATGTGAACCAGCTAAGACGAAACATCCCACAGGAAGAATTTAAAGTCCCTGAAGCACCTAGTGATGTCACAATGAGGATGACTAAGATCAACCCACTGAATGTGATTTACCAGACGGAGAAGCTGAAGAGGATTTAGCAATACCTAGTCTCTCTGAGCTTGCACGACCACGTGAAAGATCAGATACCGACGAAAATAGGTAATATGCACTAAAGGCACAGGGTTGTAAGTTTCATCTTACTTGCTGGGAGTTGTTCACCAGGGTGAGCATCACAATGTCTTTTCATTTTATTAGATTGCATAAATCCACTCCATGTAAAACCATGCTTCTCTTTAGTTGCAGTTATTCCCGATTGTGCCTGGTAGCAGAGTGCATTGTCTGAACTTTACAGCATCAGGTGGCCGTATCATTGCGATTCGTAGCACATCAACCCTGGGTTGCCGCGCTTGCAGGGGTAGTTTTGGATCACTGCTTGGCTGCCGTGACCACGCCTTCTGGCATACGTAACATGCCCCACTCACTCTCGATCTCCCAGGATTGCGCTCATTATATAATTCCTGCATGCCTTTTGCGCCAGAGGGTGAGAATGAAAATGAGTGGAGTTCGAACTTAATTTTAATTCTACAATTCCATATTATTTTAAAATACACATTTATATTTATACATTTATACACATGTTATTTATTCTAGTTATTTTATAGTTATCTTATCCTATATTACTTTTTTAATATACTGTTTTAAAAATCTTTCTATTAAAACAGAGCCACCCTCAGTTATATATATTCCCACTAAGTGAGAAGCACCTAGAAGCAGGTATCGTCGTGGCTGTGGAGTTTTATTTAGTGAGGTCTTGGGAAACATTTGTGATTTTTTAATCAAATAAGTGGATCATATAAATCGGTGTTTCCTTTTAAAGTTATATTTAAGCATTTTAAGTTCGTGTTTTATTACATAATTATACGTTTTATTTCTTTGAGTGTTTATTTTTGTGTTTGCCTTACTGATTTTAAGTTATATTTTTGCATTTTAGTTGTGTTTTTTGGTTTCATAAATATATTGAAAGTTTAATTTTGTCACATGTTTCGCATAATCTCCAGTATACTGTAATAAAAGGTATAATAAATTTTAACGGACTTGTTAAAGGTGTAATAAGCCCAGTCAGATATTAATAGATATATACAAGGTAATAGTGAATCGTAGACCATCTGTATTTAGGGAATAAATCCATCGCACACGCCTCTTCGGCTAAATACACACATACCAGTCTTTTACACTCTCGCACAAGGCATACTCTCATACATTTATAAATACACCTACCCACTATCTCTTCGTTCCTTCCACTAAAATAAAATAAAATGGGTGGTGGCAGTGAGTACTTCTATTTATTTGCGATAATATAAGTCCGATATGCGAGCTTAGCCTCGCCCGGGCTATGCCCATGAGGGGAGCCCGGCCTGTGTCGACTAATGCCAACTCACGTGTGTCAGCTGGTGCTGACTCGGCTAAACCTAGTCCTTACCCGCCGTGGTGCCCAGCCACAGCAGTAACCTCCAGGCGACAATTGCAACTTCTCACGCCTGGGCGGGGCGCGAACCGCCGACCCCTCAGAGGAGAGGCCGACACTTACCACTGTACTAGCCCGGAGGCTTTTTTCTTTGCGATATGTAATCGCATGAAAGTTGCTACAAGCTTCCTCGGGAAGTAGCGATGACGCTGCCGCTTCGCCAACTCCGTCGACCATAATAAGACTACGGTGGATGTCATGGCGATACTTTGGCCGCCATTCCGCGCACACGCGATCTCCGCCGGGCTCTCTCCCGCAGAATTACTTCATCAATTTCCAAGAAGACTTTCATTTTAAGCACGAAAAGCTCCCCTTCGTTCCAAGCCCTGACCACCAGAGTCTCGACTGGGCTCTGCGAGGCAGAGCTAAAAAATACTGAAAAAGTACTGGATACACACAATGGTCGCGAAGACATGGACCGTCATCCATGTAAATAGGCTATATATATACATGACTCCCCCCTCCCACACACACATACCAGCTGTCATTGAGAAATCAGCAGTTCGTCTGCTCTTCCATAATGTATAGGCGTGGACGAGGTGGCACGTCAGACAACCGGTTCGCCCTCTTGGCCACGCAGAGGCTAGCCAAGTAATGGCTTGTAAATGTGGGTGGGGGAAAACCAAAATGGCTCGAGTCGCGCTGGCGATGAGGCGAAGGGAAATCCTGGCAAAACTAACGAGAGTGCTCTCCCTTTATACTGAACGCCTGTCTGTTTCTAGTGGTTGGTGCAAAAGATCAGTGACGTATTTACTGGCATGATAAGACGCTCTTTAAAAGCATTTTCAGTGACAGAATTGGTGTTGTATCTTTGTTGGTTTCGCAATTTTCGATTATGGCGCAGCGGCGTAGTATCATTATTTATAGTATTATTATTACTGTTAGCTTTCCGCCCAGATCAGCAGCAAACAAGGGTAGATCCTTCATTACTACTATTAATAGTAGTAGTCATAATAATTATTATTGTTTCGTTATTAGTAGTACAAGTGACATAATCATTACGTTTGTCAAAGTAAAATCACCTTGGTTAGAGAGAGAAAGCGTGTAAACATAAAATCACAATAAGTTGATTATTTATATATACTTTCTGTAAACAGGACTTAAAAAAAGAGTTGCTGAATACAGTTGGATTTCTTATTTGGGGATGGGGAAAACGCCACAATATCGGGCCAAATCCAACGATCATGATGCAACGATGGCCGCGCGCCGAAAACTCGTCACAGACACGTTGGGCTTGAACTCGGGATCTTTTCTCCATTAGTCTACACGTATCATTTCCGTAGTCAGGACGGACACTGAATTAACACCACAGCAGTGCATAGAGGTGAAGGGTAAATAAAGACGGAAGTAAGGAAAGGTTCAAAGGTCTCTCTCTCTCTCTCTCTCTCTCTCTCTCTCTCTCTCTCTCTCTCTCTCTCTCTCTCTCTCTCTCTCTCTCTCTCTCATCACCATCACCATCATCATCATCTCTTTTTCTTCTCTCTTTTTTTCTTTTACATGTCATTTGATAATGATGATGATACAAATGAAGATGAAGATGATGGAGACAATGATGATAATGATAATGAAAATGACAACAGCATAAATAATCATAATGATTATAGTATCGCTATAATAATGATAATAATAATAAGTGATAATAATGCCAATGATTGTTATAGAATAAATAGACACGTATATGAACCAGAAATGTATATCAAACCCAAACCCCAAAATACCATCTATTTGTTTGTCTAAATAACACACAAGAGAATGAATAAACACATCTTTCGAAATGTCATCATAACAAAATTCTGAATTTCATATTACGAATTCTTAAAAAACTACAACCGTGTTAGTCCTTGGGAAAGGTGTTGGAATGTTATACAGCACAATTCAAACCAGAATTCAAATTGGGCATGGTAATTTGCACGAACTGCGAGGGAAGGAGGGGGGGGGGGTACTGTCTCTTGAGGAAATGGTTTGCTTTAAATGCTTAGTCGCCGAGAGAATTTCGGATCTTATTACCAGTGACTGGTAATTGCGAATAATGAGAGAATGCATGCATGTATTTTATACATATACGTCTCTCTCTATATATGCGCATATGTGTGTGTGTGTGTGTGTGTGTGTGTGTACATTTGTGTGTGCGTGTTTCTGTGTATATACACATGTGTACATACATACATACATATATATATATATATATATATATATATATATATATATATATGTATGTATGTACGTATGTATGTATGTATGTGTGTGTGTGTGTGTGTGTGTGTGTGTGTGTGTGTGTGTGTGTGTGTGTGTGTGTGTGTGTGTGTGTGTGTGTGCTTGTGTATATATATGTGTGTGGGGAGGTCTGTGTATATGTGTGTATATATATTCATTTATTGTGTGTGTATGTATATGTGTGCTTATTTTACGCTACTGGCCTTTTTTATGTTTTATCGTTCTTCCTTCAATTCCTTTTTTGTCAAGATTCTACAGAGTTCTCTTCTTTATTAGTAAACTGTCAATTGTATTTTTCGTAGCGATTATAGGGAAAAACAAAAAAAGATTAGATTCACATCTATATTCGTTTTACAAAATTCTGTTATACATAGATTATAAAGCTTCCAGTATAAGACCAAACCATTTTTTCTTCTCTCATAATAATCAATCAACAAAGACAATGGCCGTCATGACAGTGTCTATTAATAACATGACCTTATTTTCTTGACAACGAATGATACGTGAACCACACAACTGAACTGACGCTGATTGCTCTTTAGTGACATGTATGACATCTACGTAACATATTGGTGGAAATGCGTCTCAGCAGACAACGCCAGGGACGTGTGCATAAAACATGTATGACATTTCTTTGTTATTCTTATTATCATTCTAGACATGGTCTGCCATTTTTATAGATTCTTTTATTGTCAGAGCTGGCTGATCCTACGTCCCCAGCGGGCGGCCATCCGAGGCGCTGGGAGCCTCGCGAACGGTGACGGAGGCGGACGAGACGACAGCTCCGAGGAAGCTCACTTTGCACGTGTATCTCCCGGCGCTGCGGTTGCCGAACTCGTGGAAGACGAGGTACGAGTGAGGCAAGGAGGCCCCGACGCCCAGCGAGAAAACACTCTGCGTCTGTGATGTCCATCGGGGCACGAGGACGTCGTGGCAGTCGAACCACTCCACACCGTACAGCAGCAGGTCGCCGGGCCTCGTTCCGCTCGCCGTGCAGTACACGAAGGCCTCGTCCATGACCTGCAGCTCGATCACGGAACT
Source organism: Penaeus monodon (assembly GCF_015228065.2). Taxonomy (NCBI): domain Eukaryota; kingdom Metazoa; phylum Arthropoda; class Malacostraca; order Decapoda; family Penaeidae; genus Penaeus; species Penaeus monodon. The sequence goes on along the minus strand of NC_051395.1, from coordinate 15,092,610 downwards.
GTTCATGACGACTGCATGACCCGAAGGACCCTCTTCCACAGGGTAAGACCCTGCCGAGGCGACTATGCACAGGATGGCCGCGGCCGCCACAATGCGTGACTTCATGTTGATGGAATAGCGTCTTGAATCGCTCGTTTGCCAAAATCTCAACATAATGAGAGAGCAATCTACACTGAATTCGGTCCAAGTCGTATCCAAAAAGCAGCTTTGATTTCCGAGGTCACAGTCGGACGCAGAAACTTCTCGACTCAAAATTGCTCAGCAGTAAAGAGAGCCAATTTCTCTCTCGATTTGATCAGGCACAAGTAATGAGTCTGACGCAGGCGAGGTTCCAGATCACTTCTGACAGACAACTCCAACGTCCATTATTATATAGCAGAATATGCGTGACGCAAATTCATGAAGTTTTGCATATCCCATGTAATGCCTCCGACAAGAAGCGAACCGGTTCGCCTCATCCTCGGTTTGGCTGTAACATGCCGAGATCACGTTCGGCATCGGCTGCAGCATGTCAGCGAGATGAATTCGCACGCTTTGCAGTACTGATACGCGGTCTGCTTATCAGCTGTATTGAGATTGTCCCCTTATCTGCGGTGTCCGTTTTATATATACATATATATATATACATATATATATATATATATATATATATATATATATATATATATATATATGTATGTATATATATATATGTATATATGTATATATATCCTTACATATATATACACATAAATATGCTTTTTCCATAGAATCATCCAATGTCAGTATCATTTTAATTTTCATTACCATTATTACTATAATGCTATATTTTTATCAATATTATAATCATAATCATTATTATCATTATGCTTAGCATTACCATAAACCATCATATTAACGTCATGACTGACACTCAGGCCTTACTCAGGTCGCTGTTGCCGCGCGAGGCGACCTCCTCGTGGCCGGCGCAGGAGCCGACCCGCTTCCACGCGCTGGGCCTAGACACTTCCGCGGAGGCTTCAACAGAAACTCTGCAGGGAATGGCAGAGGCCTCAGGAGAGGAGAAATGCTGAAGCCAGGCCTGAGCCCGAAGCCTTAGCTTCAGCCGAACCTTTGGCTGAAGCTGATCTGGCTCGTCACTTCGGAGGAGGCCAGGGGGGTTTGCTTTACAGGCTTCAGGAGTCAAAGACTGCCCTCTTCGCGCTCTTCGAAGACTATATATATATATATATATATATATATATATATATATATATATATATATATATATATATATATATTTATTTGTGTATATATATTATATACATATATATTATAAAAAATCAGCGCAAGTGCACACACCAATCACCGCAAGCGAGTGCGTGGGTGCATCCATGCACACACGCATCGCCCGCGCGCGTATGTGAGCACGCGCGCTGATTTACATAATTTTAGGTAAATCGAACCTAGATAAGATGAAGTTCCTTGGGCAAGGAACTTTAGCTCGATTGCCTATTTAGCCACTGGGTGGGTAATCCAGCCCAAGTCAGTGCTGGTCCCAAGCCCGGATAAATAGAGAGAATGATTAAAAGGTAACACCGTCACTCTCCGTGAAAAGGAACTGGGGACCCTACCACGTACTCACTCCAAGATCACCACAACATGAAATACAATTAAGTATCATGCTGTGACCACGGCGGCTCAAACATGAACCTACCGTTAAAATATTTTTTTATAGGCCACGGTGGGCGAGCGGTTAGAGCATCGGACTCAAGACTGGCACGACGGCAATCTGAGTTCGAGGGTTCGAGTCACCGACCGGTGCGTTGTTCCCTTGGGCAAGGAACTTCACCTCGATTGCCTACCTAGCCACTGGGTGGGTAAATAGAGAACTGGGTAAATAGAGATGGTGACTCGATAAAAACACCGAGCGGAAGGCAACGGCAAACTACCGCTCTGAATTGCCAAGAAAATCATGGAAATCCATGATCGCCAACGTCCTTGTGGGACAGGGCACTTGAAAAAAAAAATAAAATAAAAAAATAATTGATTGATTAATAAAAAAATATATATATATAATATACACACACACACACACGTATACACACACACACACACACACACACACACACACACACACACACACACACACACACACACACACACAATATATATATATATATATATATTGTATGTATATATATAATAATGTATGTGCATTGTTGGGCATGTACTAGCATGTATATATAAGGCTAGTCTAGAAGCATTAATGTATTTCTGCAAGTCACGAACATGTAAAAAATGAAAAGAAAAGAAAAGAAAAGAAAGAAAGAAAGAAAAAAACGGACACCGCAAATAAGAGGACAATCTCAATACAGCTGATAAGCAGACCGCGTATCAGTACTGCAAAGCGTGCGAATTCATCTCGCTGACATGCTGCAGCCGATGCCGAACGTGATCTCGGCATGTTACAGCCAAACCGAGGATGAGGCGAACCGGTTCGCTTCTTGTCGGAGGCATTACATGGGATATGCAAAACTTCATGAATTTGCGTCACGCATATTCTGCTATATAATAATGGACGTTGGAGTTGTCTGTCAGAAGTGATCTGGAACCTCGCCTGCGTCAGACTCATTACTTGTGCCTGATCAAATCGAGAGAGAAATTGGCTCTCTTTACTGCTGAGCAATTTTGAGTCGAGAAGTTCCTGCGTCCGACTGTGACCTCGGAAATCAAAGCTGCTTTTTGGATACGACTTGGACCGAATTCAGTGTAGATTGCTCTCTCATTATGTTGAGATTTTGGCAAACGAGCGATTCAAGACGCTATTCCATCAACATGAAGTCACGCATTGTGGCGGCCGCGGCCATCCTGTGCATAGTCGCCTCGGCAGGGTCTTACCCTGTGGAAGAGGGTCCTTCGGGTCATGCAGTCGTCATGAACAGTTCCGTGATCGAGCTGCAGGTCATGGACGAGGCCTTCGTGTACTGCACGGCGAGCGGAACGAGGCCCGGCGACCTGCTGCTGTACGGCGTGGAGTGGTTCGACTGCCACGACGTCCTCGTGCCCCGATGGACATCACAGACGCAGAGTGTTTTCTCGCTGGGCGTCGGGGCCTCCTTGCCTCACTCGTACCTCGTCTTCCACGAGTTCGGCAACCGCAGCGCCGGGAGATACACGTGCAAAGTGAGCTTCCTCGGAGCTGTCGTCTCGTCCGCCTCCGTCACCATTCGCGAGGCTCCCAGCGCCTCGGATGGCCGCCCGCTGGGGACGTAAGATCAGCCAGCTCTGACAATAAAAGGATCTATAAAAATGGCAGATCATGTCTAGAATGATAATAAGAAAAACAAAGAAATGTCATACATGTTTTATGCACACGTCCCTGGCGCTGTCTGCTGAGACGCATTTCCACCAATATGTCACGTGGATGTCATACATGTCACTAAAGAGCAATCAGCGTCAGTTCAGTTGTGTGGTTCACGTATCATTCGTTGTCAAGAAAATAAGGTCATGTTATTAATAGACACTGTCATGACGGCCATTGTCTTTGTTGATTGATTATTATGAGAGAAGAAAAAATGGTTTGGTCTTATACTGGAAGCTTTATAATCTATGTATAACAGAATTTTGTAAAACGAATATAGATGTGAATCTAATCTTTTTTTGTTTTTCCCTATAATCGCTACGAAAAATACAATTGACAGTTTACTAATAAAGAAGAGAACTCTGTAGAATCTTGACAAAAAAGGAATTGAAGGAAGAACGATAAAACATAAAAAAGGCCAGTAGCGTAAAATAAGCACACATATACATACACACACAATAAATGAATATATATACACACATATACACAGACCTCCCCACACACATATATATACACAAGCACACACACACACACACACACACACACACACACACACACACACACACACACACACACACACACACACACACATATATATATATATATATATATATATATATATATATATATATATATATGTATGTACACATGTGTATATACACACAAACACGCACACACAAATTTTCACACACACACACAAACACACATATATAGGTATATGTATATTTATAGAGAGATGTATGTGTATGAAATATATCTACGTACTTACACATGCATGCATTCTCTCATTATTCGCAATTCGACATTATTCGCAATTACCAGTCACTGGTAATAGGATCCGAAATTCTCTCGGCGACTAAGCATTTAAAGCAAACCATTTCCTCAAGAGACATTACCCCCCCCTCTCCTTCCCTCGCAGTTCGTGCAAATTACCAATGGCCCATTTTGAATTTTGGTTTGAATTGTGCATTCATACATCTTTACCAAGAACTAACGCGGTTATAAGTTTTTAAGAATTCGTAATATGAAATTCAGAATTTTGTTATGATGACATTTCGAAAGATGTGTTTATTCATTCTCTTGTGTGTTATTTAGACAATCAACAAACAATAGATGGTATTTTGGGGTTTGGGTTTGATATACATTTCTGGTTCATATACGTGTCTATTTATTCTATAACAATAATTGGCATTATTATCACTTATTATTATTATCATTATTATAGCGATACTATAATCATTATGATTATTTTTGCTGTAGTCATTTTCATTATTATTATCATCATCGTCTTCATCATCTTCATCGCCTCGGTTTACCAGGTGGCCTGAGGCCACCCCCATCCAGGATATCACCAAGACCTTCACCAGCACCTGGATCTCTCGCTATAGCAGTCCTGCGACGGTCACAACCGATCGCGGTTCTCTCAGTTCGAGTCCGAGCTCTGGAGGCAAGATTCTTCTCGGCTCGAAGCGCATCCGGACCACGGCATACCATCCCAGTGCCAACGTCATGGTAGAGCGCTTACACCGCCAACTGAAGGAGGCCCTCACAGTATCATCCTCCATTCATCACTGGGTGGACCAGGTGCCTTTAACACAAGGAACTGCCCAGGCCTTAACCGACTGGGAAGCCAACCGGCTCCCCTGCTGAACTCCACTTCACTTTCTACACTCATTCCAAACAGTAGATGCCAAACTGAAGTGGTAAGAAGTTGAGGTGGCTGAACTCTTAGAAATGAGAAGACTTGGCAGCGCCATGATCAGTATGGGTGGGTACACCTACTACTGGTTGGGATGGGGTGATGGTCAACATCTCTAGATAGTAGTCGTATCCATCTCCAGCTAACTTCAACAGTCGGTAGTAGAGGTAACATCGGTTGATGAGCATATTATGGCAATGCGACTGAAGCATGCTTTTGGCTTCGAGTCTCTTATTGCTGTGTATATTCCTATCGATATTTGTAAGCTGAATGATAAAGCAGTGTTCTACACCAAACTCACATCTGTGGCAGACAAATGTCCCCAGTGAGACATCTGCATTGTACTGGGCGAATTGAATGCAGTATCCGACTGTGATTGAGGGTTTCTAGCTCCTGGTATCAGCGCTCTGACCCATATCTCTGGACATGGTAAAGTGCACTGTGGGCAAGGAGATTGACCACTTTGTTGTCACTACTCATTGCAGGATACTCCAGAACTGCAGGGTTTACCAGCGTGCTTAGTTCTATGGCACTGACTATAGAATGATTGTGGTTACCTTTCAGATCCACTTCAAAACTCCCTGTTTCTCCAGTAACAAGTAGTTTTACTTGGACAGATTGAGGGAGAAGTGTCCCCAGAGGTTCACCACAGCAGCCTCTGATCAGTTCACACAACTTGAAAACCTGATGGACCCAGTAGTTCTGTGGGAGTCCTTTAAACGGAAAACACTCAATGCGGCGCAGAATTTCATCTCGCTGGAGACAATGGAGGCCACAGATGCATGTCTCATGGCTCGACAGAATGACAATCAGGATTTGCGCTGATCCTTGATGTGCAGGGCTCAGACACTACTGACAAGGAAAAATCCAACACAAATCTTGCTGAGGAGGTTGAAGGCCATTTATTTGTAAATAACCTTTGCCCTACGTACCAAGCCCTGGGAATTTCTGAACTCCAAGATATTGCAGTTACCTCAGTGGATAGACATCTCAGATCATGTTGGAGTTAATAAACATTTTTTTTTTTTTTTGGGGGGGGAGCAGCTGTACCAGGTTAACCATCCTGCAATTAGTCTATATGCAAGTGATGTCGCAATACCTGTGCTGGACCCACCCATCAGCGTGGAACTTACTACTCTAACTGAGATTAGGGAGGTGATCTCTAAGCTGAAGGGTGGGACAGCTGAAGGTATATGTGATATCCCTTATGTCATGCACATAAACATGAGTTGTATAAGCCATTAGACCAGAAGACTGCATGGACTCCATATGTTTAACACATGGCTCCAAGTCAATTAACAACCATTACCTCAAATAGGGCCTAGATGATGATTACATCTGACCCTTCAGTTCACTTCCAGAAATCACCATACTCAAGTCTTCACCAGCCTTTACTGTGTTGTACTCTTCTATGGAAATAAAGAGTCAGGCCGTGTAACCACTATCACCTCCCAACCAGTCATAACCATTGCATCCCACATTCTGATGACAGAGGTGGTCATTGCACCCTTTTGGCTCGCAACACAGACACAGTCTCCAAAATCCGCTCAACCAGTGCTTTACGATACGCCATGTCTTCAAAACCATGTGAGTGCACATTTTGAACTTTCATTTCTTTTCCCTACATTCTTCTTCCATAATTGTATTAAGCCATATGTGCAGTCACTCTCACATTGGTTTTGCTGGGTGAAAGTGCCAAGTGACAGGAAATGGCAGCTTTTCACTCCATTCTTCTGACCTTAGATTGCATTACTGTGAGATATATTTTGTTTCAACTACAACAAATTTAACGTCTTCGTGGTTTTCTATCATTATGATGGACATCATATCATTTTATCAATAGCTCTCGTTACTCTCCTCACCCTGACCTGACCTTACTTTTTCTTTCCTTTCCGGTCGGTTGGGTCGTGGAGGGGCCATGAGGTGCTAGAATGAAGCTCGTAACATGATTTAGTACAAATTTATCATTTTGAGTATAGCTTTAGAATCTTCCTCATATCTTAGTGCACAGGGATGTCAGATATACCTCATGGTTGCGTAAGTCACCTAATAGATGTACACTTCGACGTTACGATAGTAGGTAAGAATGAAAGACCTTTTTTTTTGAGTCGGTATGATCCACAGTTACGTCCGTTCATTAATATAGGACTAGGTTTTAAGCTAGAATCATTATTTACTTATTAATCACGCCCTAGAAGCCATTAGCATGTTTTGGATAAATTCCCAGGCGATCTTGTGATTCGTGACATTTAGATACCCATAGGTATTGTCACTCCGTGGAAAGGAACTGGGGACCCTACCACGTACTCACTCCAAGAGCATCACAACATGAAAAAACTGCAATTAAGTATCATGCTGTGACCACGGCGGCTCAGACATGAACCTACCGTTAAAAAAAGAAAGAAGAGGTATTGTCACGAGCGCCCATCACAGATTCGCAGAGTAAAGCTGGTTATTTAAAGATTTCCCCATCTCGTTTCAATTCACTTCATTTCATTCGGCATTTTGAGTATAGGGACACCCTGTCTTACATAGTCTCCATAGCTAGACATTGTCTACCTCGGTATTTACGAATTTGGTAGCAAATCTGACATAGAGTAAGTAAAATAGTGGATTGCATATTACATTACTGACCCGGGAAGATCTGCTTGCAAGAAAGTTTGGTAGTTGAAATAATTTTGTATTAATACCATTGATAGCTTGTCACATTGTTAGATTTAACATTCATCTTCGTGTTTGTGATGCTGTGTGAATTATCTCTAACCATCATGCTCACTCTAACTCACACATAAACACTCACTCATCCATGCAGAAAAGCACACAAATTTTTTCATTATTAAGGTTTGTCGTTGTCGTAGTTGTAAGCATAAAGATCGGTGATGTATCTCTGCCTACGATTTTTCCAGTCATGACGAGTGATTGGTACAACTTGTACAATTTCTCATCTTATATACACTTCTTCTCTATGTGACGAAAATTGGTTCAAATAAATCCTTGCAGACTGCCGTTGTCATTTCCCTTATCTACTCTTATATCTATCAGAGACGGTTGTTAGTTCAAGCCAAGTCCATGCAGATCCCTACTTTCATCTTTCTCCCCTATTTTCTTCTTTACCTTTGAAAAGTAAAACAGAAAACAAAAAAAAAACGAAAATAAATCAAAAACTAACATTTTGTGGATTTTGTGGAGGGGCGCCGCCCACAGATTCAATCCAACTCCAGGAGCTCATCAGTGCAGGCATCAGCTGCCCTAAGATGCTGAAGAGGACGCCACCTGCCCAGACGCCCGTAGATCCAGACGAAGGTTACCACGTGAAGATTACCACGCATAGTCATCGTCCAGGCTTGGGCCTGGACGAGGACTATGCGAGTAAGTCTAGACGAATCTAAGGTCGAGGAGAACCTGTGGAAGACCTTCGAGGATGTGTGGAGGGTGGATAGATTCGGCAAGGACCAGGAAGAAAAAGAGGATGACAAGGACGAGCAGTTATGAAGATGGACCAGGTACAATGCACGCGAAAACGAGATCACACACACACACACACACACACACACACACACACACACACACACACACACACACACACACACACACACACACAATAAATAATGCATTTATATATTCACCGTACCTCTACTGCGGTTTTGCGTTCAGTTAATGTTCTATAATGAAAAATATAACGTAGCATCTTCTATTTACTGTCATTCTAAAAGAAACTTCTTATGTCCCACTTCCTAATTCCCCACGCTGGTGCTTTGATAGAGCTGCCTGTCGTACTTTCATTTTACTCTACCATTCCTACCCTTCATCCCCCTTCTCGTCCATCTCAGATATACTACAATGTTCAACACTTACATTCCTAAGAGTTACCTGTATAGAAATTCCCCGTTCCTCAAGACATTATACCTGCAAGTGTGTTCTATGGCGGAATTCTGATTACACCAAAGCCCTTTGCTTAAAACGCGCAGCCTGGAACAGTTATCGCTACAAGTGAGGCATCCCTAATCAGCTATCAGCCCTTATTCCTTTACAAGTGAATCCGCTTGTCTTCGTCGTACAACCCGGGAAAAAGGTAAAACAACTAGTTGGTGAAATCATGTTTCCTCAACTACATCCTCTACATTTATCTCAGCTGTCTGGCTGAACTATCAGTCATTCGGCCCCCGTCTCCCATATTCGATATACTCTCATCTCTGATCCACTCCTAGTCGCTAATGAATTGGGTGACTATTTCAGCCAGGTGAGTAGTGGCTCTCACCTTTCTCCACACTTCTCTTCCATTAAGACCATCAGAGAACGTATCACCTTCACCCTGTCGTCTGCCCCTTTTTCTTCCTCAGAACTTCACACTGCCTTACAGCCGCAGCACCCATGAAGGCCCTGACGGTATTTATTACCGTATACTCCGATACCTTCCATCTTCCTCTCTTCCCTTCCTATTAAATATTTTCAACCATAGGCGGCGGAGCGAGTCTATGACTGGGGGGGCAATGTGAAATTCAGAGATTTCAATATATATATATATATATATATATGTATATATATTTTATAAATATATTTTTATATATATATATATATTTTTTTTTTTTTTTTTTTTTTTTTTTTTTTTTTTTTTTAAGCAAATATGATGATAACCTGTCATAGGTGGCGAAGCAAGTCTTTGCCTTGGGGGAGGGGGATTCGAAAGTCAAAAGCTTAAGACATTTAAAAAATAGCAAACATGACATTCTGCACAAAAAAAAAATTCAATAAGTTCCAAAAATAAAACTTTATTTACTGTCCTTTACAATTGTAAGTTCTTTTTACAACATTTAATAGAGATTTTTTTTCAAATTAATCTGGAGTCCTTTACAGATGTAGACTGCGAAAGTCAATTTCCCTGGTTTTTAGTTCTTAGAAACTAAAAACTATTGTTCTAAAAAAGCAAATGCGAAACTATGTGTCGAACTTGTTTGCAAAAATGTCCAAAAAAAATACAACCTGTTGTCGTTTACGGACGCAAACTGCCTTGCAATAGTTGTTAGGTCAAGTGAGTTTGTTATTTCTTTGTGGGCGTGTAGAAGCATTACTTTGTTCAATATTGCTGTGTCATGGTTGAACGCAAGTAAATTTTTCACACGTCGGAGCATAGAAAATGACCGTTCATCTGTTGCGGTTGATATTGGTACTGTTAAAAACTGTTTTAGCAGTTTCTGGACCTCGGTAAACATTGCAACTGTGTTTTGTTGTGGTGGGGTGTTGAGGGGAGGGGGCGAATTGCTTAAAAAATAGATTACATGTCCATTCGAACTCCGCTAGTTAGACATTCATGAGCCCAGGAATGTCTGTCCTTTACTATACTATACTCCACTATACCTGTACAATACTTTTAATAAATCAAGTTCATGGAAACCAACATGTCTACTGTAAGAGTTACCCATTCTGGTAAAATGAGATATATTATAATTATAGTATAATTTTCTTAGTCTGTGTGAACGTGTAAAATCAAATGTAAAGCACAATTTTTTCAGCAATTTCTGGGGGGCAGATATATACTCTCGCCCCTTCAATTTTCAGTCTGGGGGGGGGGGGCGCTCGCTCTTATCCTGTCCTTCTTGAAACCCAATAAATCGGGTACCCTCCCTCAATATTATTACCCCATCACTCTAACTAGCTGCTTGTGCAAATCACTTGAGCAATTGGTTAACTTCCGCTTAATGTTATGTCCCTAGGCACCTTCCACTCCTCTTCTGTTGAGAGCCATCTCTCTCTCGAAGCCATACCCTTCCACCAAGAGAATATGGAGGGGGGAGGGGGAATATGTAAGACTGCCCAAATTCAGATATCTCATTTTATTTTTATTTCACCATTGTGGCAATCTAATGTTTCGGTGTTTAACTTATTGGCAATTTGTATTTTAAACATGTATTTTTAAGAATTAAAAGGATAGTGGGGTAGTTTGTAAACCCTTCAGTAGGAATGACAACTTGCCTCTCTTGCCCCCTTTTGGTCTGCCACTACATGCATGTAATTGCAACCTGAGTAGATAGAAGGAACTTACTATGTCAAAAGTTGGATAGAAAAATCAACCATTCTCAGCCATGAGGTATATTCACAAAGCTGGTTCAAATATTTAAATGAGAAAGAATAACCACAAGGCAGATGTAACTGAATTATTTCATATGATCAGTTTCTCACCCCTGGTATAAGAACTACTTAAGATATCCATGGTCAAATTATCTATTAGTAGAGCTGCAGTAGCTCATTCCAGATTTGTTAAAATTCAATATTATGAGTTGATGAAAGAGAAGATATTGATAGTTTTATTTATATTTTTATCTTATCCTTTTTAAATGAATTGAACCTTATTTTTACAATGGTTAATGGTTAATGGTTAAAAGCAAGAGAAATGTGCTAGACATCTAAGGTCATGTAGCACTATAGTTAATGTTTGGGAAGGGTGGTTGAGTTAGTGATTAGTTGTCTAAACTGGCAAAGGGAAATTGGGAGTGAAAGGGTTAGGGTCGGGTGTGGTAAGGAGTTAGATTAGATGAAGGATATGTATGCGTTTGAGGAAAGAGAATAGGTTGTTGAAGCGAAAGGGGGGTTTCGAAAGGAGTCTGATGGGTTTGGGGATCGGTAAAGGGGAGGATAGAGGGGGGAAAGCAGGGGTACGGTTTTTTTCAAAACGTGGGCACGATAATAGGTGTGAGGATTAAAAGGGGAACATTACAAAAGGAACATAAGGGTGGATCAGATTGTGACACGATAGGAGTGTGTTAGAGGGTGGGCCAATGCGTAAGCGGGCGAGAGCAGCCCCCAACGTCGTTCCGAGAAATGGAGCTGCCCAGGGGAGATTGATAGTTTTACAGAATGAAATTTTATTAGTGCGGAGGTTTTGCCCAAAAAGATTGCCATTTTTATACAAAAAGGTCTTAAAGTGTGGAAATAATCCGTGGCGGGGAATGTGAGAAGCGGGGTTTGGTATGATGGGACATAGAGGCGTGGCGTGAGTGTTCTCCCTTTTTCTTTGCCGGGGATTCCAACATGGCGGGCACCCAGCAAAATTTGTTTTTTTTTTATGGCGTGTGGAAGGTAGAAAAAACCATTTCTGGATCTTACAAACAAGGGGGTGGGGGTTTGTTTTTTGACTTTATGAGATTTAATGAGTTCGGGAGTCAGTAAAAAATTGTAAAAGAGGAAGAGGAAAGTGAGTATATGTGTTTGAGCAAAAAGGAGTGCATAAAATTTCTGTAGTAAGGGACACGGATTCAGGGGGAAAGGGAGTATTTGAAAGTACGAGTGGGAAGTTACTGCAAAACCAGCACCGGAGGTGGATTGGAGCCATCAGTAATACAGAATACTAGAGGAATGAGTGGAGACATGGTAAGGAAATGGTGAAAAGGGGACAGTAGGGGGATATTGATTTTGGTGGGTCGGGGAAAACAGAAGAGCAAATATGGGGTGAGGTATGAGCCATGGGGGGAGGAAGGACAGAGAATGGGAGGGTTGGAATGGGGGAAAGGGGAAGTGAGAGGAGGGTATCCATGCGTTTTTTTGAAAAAGGGAGTAGGTAACGTGGAGATAAACAAAGGGAAAGAAGTAGGGGTTGTGGGATATTTATTTTAGTGGGGGAAAATTGGTGGAAATGAACATAGCATGGGAGAGAGAAAAGGGCACGACGTCGAGATAGAGAGGGGATGCCTGTTTTCAGTGTACAGGCCCTCAATGGGGAGGAGCGAAAGGCGCCTAGTGCAAAGGAAGACCCAGTGAGGGTTGTACAAGATGGGCAAGGAGAGAATTGAGGCGAGGGTAGTATGGATCCATAATCAAGAGGGAAGGATAAAAGTAACATGAAGATAAAGGGAGATTTTTGCGATCTGAGCCCCATGATATGGGGGAGGAGTTTTAAGATTCGAAGGGGGGCGGAGAGCTTTTTCTTTTAAGGTAGAATATGGTTCCCCGGGACAGTTTGGAGTCAAAAATGACACCTGGAATTTTGCCAGGGGAAACGGCTTTGGGAGGGAGTGCCATATAAGAAGAGTGGGGGTAGAGGACCACACGTGAGCGAGAGAAAAGAATGGAGAAAGTTTAGGGGTAGAAAAGCGGAAGCCAGGTTTGTGGCCGGGAAGATACGATGAGATTGCAGTTTGAAGAAATTGGTAAAATTTTGGTAGGATGTCCCAGGGGCATAGATGGTTAAATCACAAAAATAGTGAGGGGCCCGGGCTCTGGGGTAAAACTAGACAATATCATTAACAGCAAGAAGGAAAAAAGTGGTATGAGCACACCCCTTGTGGGCACCTTCATTTGGGGAAAGAAAGATGATGTGGCAGAGGCGTTTTTTAATGGGGAAAGTCGTTGGAGAGGAAGGACTTTATGAAGACACCCATTTTTCCACGTATCCCTAGAGGGGAAAATTTGTTGGAGGATATGGTCCCGCCAGTCGTATCATATGCTTTTTCTAATAAAAAAAAAATAGTAGTACGGATTCATGGCGTGCAAATGCAGATTTTAATATATGTCTAAAAATGAGCAAGGGGGTCCTGGTTTTGGCACGGCAAAAACCCAAATTTGGGAAGGAGAAGAAATTGTGAGATTCAAGATACCACTTTAAAGCGGAAGTTCCCCTTTCGCTCAACATTTTGCACAAGCAGCTATTTAGTGTGATGGGGCGATAGTTTGAGGAAGGGTACCCGATTTTTTGGGGTTTTCAGGAAGGGAAGGATAAGAGCTTCCCCAAAAAAGGGGAAAAATTTTCCCTGTGCCCAAAATGGGTTGAAAATTTTTTAAGGGGAAGGATAAGGGGGAAGATGGGAGTTGCCGGAGATACGGAGGAATACCGTCAGGGCCTTCATGAGGTTACGGCATGTTTGTAGGGCAGCAATGAGTTCAGGGGAAAGAAAATGGGGCTTTATAGGATCATCAGAGGAGGGGTGAAGATAATGGGGGTACGTTCTCTGGTGGTTTAATAGAAGAAAGTTAAAGATGGGTTGGAACCACTACTGACCTGGCTGAAATAACACCCAGTTCATTAGCGACTTGGGGGATCAGAAATGGGGTATTTCGAATTGGAGGACAGGGCAGGATGGGGGGGATGTTTCCCTGATAGTTTATGGATTCGGCGCCAAACTTTTTTGAGATAGATGTAGAGGATTTTTAAAATTATGAAACATAATTTCGCCAGCTATTTTTTTTTACTTTTCCCGGTTTGTACGACGGAGTTGGAGGCTTTTTTAAAGGAGATAAGGGGGAAGTTGATTTGGAGACCTTCTTGTAGCGGTAACGTTCCAGGTGCACGTTTTTAAACGAAAATGCTTTAGTGCAATCAGAAATTTCCCCCATGGAACACATTTGGAGGGATAGGTTTTTTAGGTTCGAGGGATAGCTGATGTGCAGCTCTTAAGCGATATGTGAAAATACTTTTCATTTCTGAAATGGAAGTGAGGGGGGATGGAGGGGGATGAATAGCAGAGAGTGAAGTGAAAGTAGCCAGTCGCTCTATCAAAACAAACCCGCGTGGGGAGTTAGGGGGTGGTAGTAGAAGTAGGGAAAGGAAAATGGAAAGTGGCATAAGGGAAAATGGGGCTAAAAGACCCGTGGAAAACTAAAAGAAGGAAAAGGGGGCATAGAGCGAGGTCAAGCATGAAAAAGATGCGTGCGGTATCAAAGTGTGTGGGGCGACTGAATTAGTATAGTAAGGTCAGCTGTGGAGAGGAAGCGCTTAGAGATCGGCCTCGGGAGTTTGTGATGAATCACCCCATAGAGTGTGGCGGCAGTTTTAAATCACCAACTATGGGAAAGGTGGGTTTAAGTTGGGAAATTAGATTTTCAAAAGCAACAAAGTCAATGGGGGGGGAGGGGAGAAGTAGATGATTCACGTGATCCAACGATGAAGGAAAATACGGATAACTGTGCAAGGGACATTGGTTTGAAAGGGGGGTGTGACATAAGGGTTTTTTTGATTGATAAGTATGGATGAGACATAAAGGGAAAGTGGGGATGAGACAAAATGTAATTGGGATTGGTATGGAGGAGTGTAGAAAGGTCCTTTTAAAGGGATACAATAGATGGGCATAAAGGGAAAAGGATATGACGAAGGTAGGTCTTGGGAGCGGAAACCGCGAAATTCCAAGAAGGATAGTTTTACTTTTTATTTTGAGGGGGAAGCAGTAAGGGTGGGAAAAGGACTGAGAGGTTGAGAGGGAGAGGGGGGGAGTGGTGTTCTACTAGGAGGGGGATTAGGAGATGGAGGGGCTGAGGAAGGGGATACTTGTGACATTAGGGGTTCACGTGTGACCAGGAGGGGTGGAAGGGATAGAGGGGATGGTGGGGGGATAATGTGGGCGGGGTTGGGGTTGGGGGGGGGGGGGTGGTTGTGTTGGGGGGGGGTAGGAGGATTGGGTAGGGGGGATATCGTTAGGAGGAGATGGGAACAGCAGTTACTTTTTTAGTGTGGAAGGAGGGAGTTGTAAAATTTGGAGGTTGAGTGTAAATTTTTTAGGGAAACTTTAATATTTTTAATGGTTTCTTTTTAAAGGGGTTTGGGTTTGGGGGTTTTGGGGGGGGTATAGGATTTCTTGTGAGGGGGGGGGGAAAAGAGGACTGGTGTCTCAAGCAAAGGGTAAAGGAAGGGGAGGTGATTGTGTGGAGGGGGAAAAGGGGGTGGAACGTTTTCTGTCTGTTACGGGTAGGCGAGGGGGGGGGAGGGGAAGGGTTTTTGGGTTTTGGTGGTGATTTAAAAATCTGTAGTAGAGATTGGGGTCGGATTAGGGTGGCAAAAGAGTTTGATGGGGAAAGGTTTGGAGGTAGAAGGGGGGGTTTAGATGTAGGGGGGGGGGGGTTTAGGAGAATTGGTAGAAGAGGGAGTATTACTGGAGTAAAAGGGGAAGAGAAACCACGTCGGCGTGTTCTTTTTTGGCTTCACGTGGTGAGTCCAAATTTGAATCGAGAGTTTCTACCTAGACTCAAAATTTTTAGGTGGGACAGCCCCCTTTAAAAAACAATGGGGGGGCCCCCACAGTTGGCACATGTGCGTGATTGTGCAGGGCAGTTAGATCGGGTTGGCCAGGTTGGGCACATAGTGGGCATTTGGGTGTGGAACGGCAATGTTTGGCTGGTGTCCTGACCCAACAATTTTGGCACTGACGTGGAGGAGGGTTTGGGATGGGCGCACAGGGAGGGATTTCCTCCCTATATAGACGTTAAAGGGAAGGTCATGTCTAGGAAGGTAATTTGGCATGTTAGGGGTTTCTTTTGATTTCCCCTGGGGGGGAAAGGAGTAGCATTGACTGACGTTTTCATCATATCTGTGAGAAGGCAAGTAGGTCTTTTCCCCAATCTGACCAAAACTTTTTCAAGATTGGGCAATTTTCTGGGGGGATTGAAAAGGGTTTCCCGTGCAAGTTTTGAGGGTTGGTGGGGGGTTTTGAAGGATGGGGTTTCCATATAGTCTGTTGTTTTGTTAATTTCATGGCTGGTTTTCGGATGTCCCGTGAAAGACGGGAGCGGTCGGGGCGGCTACGGAAAAAGACTTTTCCCATTGTTTTGGAGGGCATTGTTGGAAGAGAAGGGGTTGTAGAGTAGGGGGCTGTGGGAGGGGTCACCCAAAAACGGTCCCATTTGGCTGGGAAAAGGTATTAAAAATTTTTGTGTGATAGGGGTAGTCGAAGGGGGGGTGCGGACGATGGAGAGTGTTGAGGGAGAAGGTTATGGGGGGGTGGGCAATAAGGGGTAAGGATTTAAAAAGGGAGGGTGGGGTGGTTTATGTTGGAGGTTGTGGGGTAGAGGGGATGAAATTTGAGCGTGCTGGGAGAGTGGAAATGTTCCTTAAGGATTGGTTGTTGGCTACTGTACTAGTAGGTATTGATGAGGGGGTAGTTGTTGCAGTGTTCGGAGCCGTGGTCAAAGGAGAGCCTGGGGTCAGGGAATCGGATGAGTTTACATCTTTGGGGCTATTTGATAAAGGGGCAAGCCTCATTGCCCTAATAGGGGGGATAGGTTTTCATTATTGGCCATGGTAAGCCTGGATTATGTTGGGGATAAAAACAGTCCACCCCTCAGGGTCCCCTTGAGGGGTAAGGGCTAGATAACAATCAGGGGAATACCGTGCCCATGGCTCCCTCAGGCCGTTCAGGATTGGCACAAAGGTCAGCCTTTCACCCTTTTCAGCACGGCTCTCACACCTTAGGAGGGGATAGCAGAAGGGTTGGTGAAGGGACAGAAACGAAAGGTGGGAAGGAAAATAAAGACCATGCAAAATTAGTTGAGTCGAGGGCTGAGTCCCAAGGTTGGGGAGTTCCCCATCATTGGGTCCCAGTCTCCGCCTCCTAAGCCTCCCCACGACAACAACGGGCAAGGGATTGGGGGGGTTATTTTTACAAAAGGACATTAAAAATAACACTAGCACCTACCAAGTGTGGCACAAGGTCATTTTATGACAACTGGAGATAATTGGAGATAATGGTCATTTCTCATTTATCATGAAATATACGTCATTCCCACAGGAATACTGGTTGCACCCAAGTTTATGGAGGCTTGAACTTTGTATTCTCCATCGACAGAAAACATTTGTTGTTCTGAGTAGTTATGTAATTGTGATTTTTTTCTTTTTTATTATCAAGTCAACAACAAAAAAATTAATATTTGGCTTTTCAAAAAGGATGTCAAAAGTATAAAAGGTAAATCTCCAGTTTATTCAACAAATTTACAAGGGACAACAAAAATACACCACAACACCTGACAATAACACAACCATCTTATTATATATGAAGGTTTGTAGTTTCCATGAGTACACTTCCCAACACATAACAAATAACAATAAACATCAATGGAAGACTCCCTTGCTAACTTACCAAACTGGACAGTATGTAAAAATAAATGTTATAATTAAATTCACATGTTTGTACAATAACATAACATTTCAAGTTTTAAATTAAGGAATATTTTTGTGTAAATATTGTGATATGTCTTGTATAATGTTGCTATTGATTACTTTATAAACCATCCTCAGTTTTATACCTTGCAGTGAAGAGTTATACACTATTTTTACCTTTCTTTTTTTGTCTTTTAACTTGGCCTCTGTATGAAGGAAAAAAGGATATAGCACTTTTTACATATGGTGCAGTACTTGTAAATATCTAAAAAAGAAGAAAAAAAAGAACATTAAAAAGGAATATATGCATGACTATCAAGTCAATATTGAGGACTGCCTTTAAAATTATAAATACATCTTATCAAGACTACCTGATACCTTTTCCAAAAGAGAAATTTGTCAATAGAAATATTCCACTTCTTCCTTGTTTTCCTTTCACACATTATTGTGTGTATAAATGGAATACCATAAGAAACATTGATAATGAAACTGAACAATTTTGTGTTTTATAATTGAACTCATCTCAACTAGGAGTGTAATGGCTCAAAGTAATTTATGATTTTCTCTTTTACAAATAAATTAGTGACATTCTTAAAAATTTCAAAATGCTTACAATTTTGAGTAGCTCCCTTGCTCTAATATAGAAAACTGAAACATTGTTCCCCCCAAAAAAACATATGAAGATACAAAAACGTTAAGTATACATCTTTATAACTTTCTTCCCATTATACCAGAGTATGGTCTAAATAATCCTAAACATATATACTACATACTTATTCCTAGCTATTACAAAATTGGTGTTTCATGCAAATTGGTATAATCCCATTATACTTTGAATATATCATGTTTATCTCTTCTATATTATGCAGCTGGCAAATATACATGAATTCTACACAATACAATGCCCAAGATTGCAAAAAGGAATGCTCCTGCAACTGATGCATAAATTGTCAAAACATACCAATGACAGGCATAAACACAAAAGGAACAAATCACAACAAAAATCTAATTGATAATACTATAATGACAAACGAAACAAAAAGTTATGAAATAAACATGAAAAAGCATCAGGTGTATATATAACATTTTTGGAACTATTCTCTTAACATTTATGAGATTGTCCTTTTTGTAAAGCTCCTCACAAATGTTTAATATCTAAACATGTCAAAGATCATGTTTACTTGTGCCATAGATGTACAATCTAGTGTGTAAAGTGCAATGGTGCAATCTGATATTTTCTCACCCACTTCAGCATATCTCCCACATGATTATTTATAATTATTATTCTATCTAAAGTGACTGATTATCTTAACTTCAATTATGGGTAGAGATTTTTTTCTGACACATGACTATAATATTAAAGTGAAAAGGTACCAAAAATCCATGTCAAAAAGGCATATAATAATTTAATGTCAATGTTAGCATCTCTTATCAAAAACACACAATTATTATCATCACTGGCAGTGTTACTAATTTCGTAGAATACTGCTGAGGTTTTAACATTTTATTTTGCTCAGAAACTTATTTTATTAATTAATTTTACAGTCACAGAAATAAGAGAAAAAAATTCTTGGATGGACTGATAGACAAACAGATACCAACAGATGGACATAGAAACTAAGATATAGATGGATATCAGAAAGTGCAATATAAAAAGCCATAAAATAATGGCTTATCAAATTTTCATTTATCATCACCCAAATTTTGGATCCCTTTAATTACAGTATCCTAATGTAGGATCAATATTAAATATTCCTAGTGCATTTACATCAATTATTAGAGAACATTTGTCATCCTCTTATACCAACTCCATTTGGCAGATCTTCACTCAAAATAATACCAACTTAGTAATGTTTATCTACTAAAAATATATTCATCATTTAATGACCTCAAAATAATATACATCTGAAAGACATGATTTTCAACACCATTGTCATATCTGTTCACACAATTTTATAACTCTATTGT
Source organism: Penaeus monodon (assembly GCF_015228065.2). Lineage (NCBI taxonomy): Eukaryota > Metazoa > Arthropoda > Malacostraca > Decapoda > Penaeidae > Penaeus > Penaeus monodon. Next base: position 15,072,768 of record NC_051395.1, on the reverse strand, counting down.
AAATATCAGCATAAATACAGATATTAAAAAGATATAGCTTTATTGTCAGCACAAAATAAGCTGCCCTGATCTATACCTTCAACCACAATAATGCCAAGTGTTTAATTAATACCTCCTATGCAAATGTACTTAAGATCAGTGTAATCATCAATACCATGTCTGGAACCCTCTCTTCCAATGCCCGATTGTTTCACTCCTCCGAATGCACCTTCCGCAGCAGAGATTAGTCCCTCGTTAATGCCAATCATACCTGATTCCAGTCTCCTGGCCACTCTCCACACCTGTGGGAATTTGCATGCAATTAACAGGCTTTGATTAAAATAATCCATGTATGACCTATTTCTACAGGTTTTTATGTCTCAAATATTATTAACTGCAAATGAGATTCAGTGAATCTTTTGCTTTTCTTTTGAAGATAATTAAATCTGACATGAGATTTCGACAAGTATCTTCAACAGACTTTTATATGTACCATATACATTTAAATGTTAATTCTTATTAACTTATTACCTGTGAAACATCCTGGCTATAGAAGTAAGCAGCCAAACCACGGTCAGAGTTATTGGCTATCTGCAGAGCCTCTTCTTCAGTCTCAAATCTGTAATATGTGAAAAGAGGATAAAAATATTGCAGAGGATTTTTAAAATTAATCTACTACACTATCTATGCAAACTAATATATTAACACACAAAATTACTTTTTACAACACACAGGTACCACCCATCAAAATACAACCAAACCTTTTATACAATTGCCATAAAGCTATCATAAATAAAAGACAACTCTCTGATCTTCTAAGAACCTTCTCGGGTGTAATTGCATTTCTTTATACTATTTCATCAACATGCCAGAGAATTTTCCCCATACATTTTTTAAATGGATAAACAAAGAACAGTCCTCACTTCCTAATAGCCACAACTGGGCCAAAGATTTCTTCCTGGGAGCAAGGCATATCCTCTGTCACCTCAGTAAGGATGGTTGGTTCGTAGAAGAGACCCCCAAGTTTGTGAGGCCTCCCTCCAGTCACCAAGTGAGCTCCAGCAGCTACAGAGTCCTTGACAATACCACTGACCTGAGGGTGAGAGGATGGCACTGGAAATTATCCTATGACACATAGTAACTTTGTGTCCTACTACGTGCTGTAAACAGGTTTATATCCTAGTAAAGGGATGGTGCTCAAATTGGGTTCTAGGGTACTACAACTACTCCCTCCTAGTAAGAGGATGGAAAATAATTCCATGTTCTACAAAAGGATGGTGCTAGAAAGAATTCCAGGGCATTGCAACTACTTTACCCTCATAAGAGGATAGTACAGTTGATAGTTTTGTCCTAACAAAAGGATGGCACTAAAAGCAGTTTAATTTTCGAGTGAAAGCATATTGCTAAAAATGCTTTTGGGGCACTACAATTGTCCTAGTACAAGGATGGTGCTGAAAATAACATGTCTTGTTAAAGATAGTGATGAAAATAATTTTATGGCACTGTAACTACTTCGTTTTAGTCAAAGGACTGTGTAGAAAATGCTTTTGTGGCATTGAACCACTTCAGTTCTAGCAATAGGTGGTGATAATTCATGGCATTACAATCACTTAAATTAAGTGATACATGATAAAGAAACAGCATTTATGGTATTTAGTAACATTCATGTGGAAGTATTACATGAAATAAATTGTGACTAAAACTAATCTATAAAACTGAAATAATTTCAATATTAAATTTCAATAGCCACTTCATGAATGTGTTCTGGTGTTTCTGAGGATACTGCTAAAGATCGATAGGTAGTGCTAGTCCTCACATATACCAAAGACATCACTAATGATGATAGTAATCTCACAGCACCAATTATCCCATGACTGTGAAAGAGGAAAAACTAACCTTGTTCAGCTGACTTTGGTTAATGATAGGTCCCTGATTAACTCCTTTGTCAAATCCATCCCCTACAACCAGTTGCTTGCTCACAGTTTCCTTCAACTGCTCCAGAAACTGATCATAGACTCCCGACTGAACCAATATCCTGTTTGCACTGATGCAAGTCTGTGAGGAGTAAAATAGTTTCTGAACTGTATGCATGAGTAAGGGATCCATAGTACATGGAAAATAATTCAAAATGTTCTGGTAACAGACTCTACATCAAGAAAGACATTACAGTTTCACAGTAAGTAATGTAACTTACTAGACAATATTGTCAATAGAGACCTATCTCAAAACAATTTTTTTCTGCAAAATATAAGGTAAAGTAACTAACACTGTCCAAAGCAAATAAGATTCAAGGGATGTATCTGAAGATAACGGATAAGTTAAATTGTAACTTTTAAGTAACTTATAAAGATGCATTCCTAATCAAGAAGACAGATCAAGATGGAGAATGAATACATAATACGGGCCATATGTATTTTTTTACACGATAAACATATAATAAGCAGCATCCAGCATTAAATCCTGACGACAAACATGGCATATAACAAATGCTAATCAGGGATTGTTACTCTGCTGTCACAGGATACTGATAATGTTATTGTAATGCCCAGGAGTACTTCTTGATATACAATAATTAATCAATGACAATTTTAAAGAAACAAGAAGTTTTAACATTAAATACCTAGGCATGTAATGCCCAGGAGTAAAATTAAAATTAATTATCACTGTGTATAACTATTTAATTTTTATTTCACTCCAAGCATTTTATGATTACATATGTATGAATGCCATTCTTAGCCACTAAACTTGCAGCACACATGTGGATTAAAACTCAGACATTAGACTTCCTTGAGTGTTGACTTTCCCACATGTAGCTTTTAGGCCGAGCCCACACAAACATTCACATGCGGTATCAGGACTCCTTGCCTCTTATTTGCAATTCCATTAGCCTTTTTCTGAAGAAATTTTTTGTTATTTTGCCATTTTCCAAGCTCTATGTTTGTTATTTATATTGTATCAGGATCATACTAAATTGTTTCTTTGAACTGCCTCCATCTTAACTCTCCAGGTAGTTTACACTCAGTGTAGTAACAGTAATCATAAGCAAAATTGTTATTTTTGCTATCCTTTACACATCTCAGTTTTATGCAATATTCAATAACACACCCTCTACCACCAGAAGGAGTTCTTGGTCTCCCTGAAAACAACCCAATCCCAGGTTAATGGATGGTAAAATTTACCCTGGTGGATATCCTGCAATAGCTCACAATGGAGCCCCTTCTTGTGGACCCACTGAGTCAATCTCACTCTAAGTGCTTTGTGCACTGATCTTGAGGCATCCCCATCAGCAATTTTATGTGACAAACCTCAACCATATTTGTGACAAGACATTCAAGTCACCCATATACATCAGCTTGGTAAATATGTCATCCCTTGCCACATTAAGATTTTAAAAGCAATGTTTCTTCACTGTCCAGTAAAGATAAGTAGCAGTAGTAGACTAAATTAGTGTAATCTAGTCTAATCCCCTTCAAATTACTTAACAATCCCTATTTTACCTGCCACTTCAAATTCAGGGCATCTTCCCACTAATTACTAAGTAATTAACCCTTTCCCGATGGGTAGTATTCATAGTGGCCCGGGCCCCGCTGCCGGGGGCTTATATCGTCACCGTAGCATGCTCGACCGCTCACACCCAATACCAGCACCCCTTGCCGTTTCTTCGTAATACTACAATCATATGTTGTATTTTCAGTTATCATTATTTTCTAAAGTCTCTATTTGCCATATTTCCTGATAAATCAAGACTGAAGGAAATTTTTGTTATATAGACTCCATAGTTGATCATTATTCGCTCTATAGTCTGAATAAAATAAGCAGTGTGTGGTATCATGGAGTTGAAATCGTAGGTTTGTTGTATATATTATTATTATTATTATTATTATTATTATTATTATTATTATTATTATTATTATTATTATTATTATTATTATTATTATTTTTTTTTTTTTTTTTTTTTTTTTTTTTTTTTTTTTTTTTTTTTTAAGTAAAAATGAGTGTTAAAAACGACTTAATCACATTTTCAATGGCAGAAAAATAATATTTTGCCGTGATTGTAACAAAAAAAAACTCATGGCATGTCCATCCATACACCATGGCATGTACGTACATGTCCCCGACAGATAGCCCAGCCATGCCATGGCATGTACATACATGCCACCCATCGGCAATGGGTTAATAGCCTTTCATTAAATTACTTTTGATTCATGGACACCTCGTAATTAATCTTTTAACAGACAGGTATTTTAGACACACAAAATCTATTCCACACTTCTAAAGTGAAACAATACTGTTACTATATATTATGCACTACATAATCTGTTTCCCCCTTTCCACTGCACTTGCCTGTCCTGTGTTCCTGAACTTTGCAACCATTAGTCCTTCAACAGCTGATTTCAAATTAGCCCCATTGAAGACAATGAATGGAGCATTTCCTCCTAACTCTAGTCCAATCCTCTTGATGCCCGTTGAACACAGCTTGTACAATAACTGCCCTACTGCAGTTGACCCTGAAATGGAATTGAGAAAGAATATATAACAAGTCATTACATCTCAGAAAATAGCTTCTTGTAATAAAATGTTTAAAACTTATATTTGTGATGCTGATATGTAAGTGACACTAAGCACATCCTTAGTGTGTAGTCTAGCTTGCGTAAACTCAATAAATAAAAAAAATTAGTTATGTCAGGTAATATATTAGTGCACAACACTTGTCACTTAAGCAATTGGGCTTACAATAGGGCTGCAAAACCACTTGGCAATCAAGACATTGTTGAAGTGTCACCAGTAATTATTCACCATGTGATAGAACTTCACTGTAGAGGTAAAATCCAGTGTTAAACTTATCTTTGTTAAAATAGTGCATAAAATACAGCTCAACCTTCAATTAACACCCAAAAAGGAAAAGATTCTGTTTTTAACAATAACTTCTCCCTCAAAAATATTACATGAAAGCTTTATGTTCTCACCTGTGAAGGACATGCCTGCTATTTTGGGGCTTGTACACAGAATCTCCCCTACAGCTGGAGTGTTCGGCCTTGATGCTGTCACCACATTTACAACGCCTGAAAGATTGTGTTTTTTACAAGACACAAGAATGAGAGCAGTTGACATTCCTAAACACTTATTTCACCACAAAGAAGTCATACAAAATAGATCTCCACTATAAAGAATCCATTAAAAAATGACCTAATTCCCCAAGCAAAACAATGCCTTCAGGACACACAAACACACCTGGAGGAAACCCAGCCTTTTCAGCAAGGTCCACAGCTGCAAGTGCCGAGAAGGGGGTGTCCTCTGCTGGCTTGATGACACAGGTGCATCCTGCAGCCAGGGCAGCGCCTGCTTTGCGTGTAATCATGGCATTCGGGAAGTTCCACTACAATACAGAAAATAGATTGTTCAAATTATTCTCTCTCTTTCTCTTTCACTTTCTTTCTCTCTCTTTCTCTCTCTTTCACCCTCTTTCTCTCTCTTTCACCCTCTTTCTCTCTCTTTCACCCTCTCACTTGCTCTCTGCCCTTCACCCTCTCACTTGCTCTCTGCCCTTCACTCTCTCACTTGCTCTCTGCCCTTCACTCTCTCACTTGCTCTCTGCCCTTCCCTTCACTCTCTCACTTGCTCTCTGCCCCTTCACCTTCACTCTCTCACTCTCCCCTCTGCCCTTCCTTCACTTCTCCTCCTTGCTCCTCTGCCCTTCCCTTCACTCTCACTCTCTGACCTTCACTCTCACTCTCTGCCCTTCCTACTCACTCTCCTCCTCACTCTACTCTCTGCCCTTCCCTTCACTCTCACTCTCTGCCCTTCCCTTCACTCTCACTCTCTGCCCTTCCCTTCACTCTCACTCTCTGCCCTTCCCTTCACTCTCACTCTCTGCCCTTCCCCCTTCACTCTCACTCTCTGCCCTTCCCTTCACTCTCACTCTCTGCCCTTCCCTTCACTCTCACTCTCTGCCCTTCCCTTCACTCTCACTCTCTGCCCTTCCCTTCACTCTCACTCTCTGCCCTTCCCTTCACTCTCACTCTCTGCCCTTCCCTTCACTCTCACTCTCTTCCCTTCACTCTCACTCTCTGCCCTTCCCTTCACTCTCACTCTCTGCCCTTCCCTTCACTCTCACTCTCTGCCCTTCCCTTCACTCTCACTCTCTGCCCTTCCCTTCACTCTCACTCTCTGCCCTTCCCTTCACTCTCACTCTCTGCCCTTCCCTTCACTCTCACTCTCTGCCCTTCCCTTCACTCTCACTCTCTGCCCTTCACTTCACTCTCACTTCGCCCTCACTTCACTCTCACTCTCTCCTTCCTTCACTCCTCTCTGCCTTCACTCTCCTCTCGCTTCACTCTCACTTCTCCCTTCACTCTCACTCTCCCTTCACTCTCATCTCCTCACTTCACTCTCCCTTCCTCACCTCTGCCTCACTCATCCTCACTTCACTTGCCTCATCTCCTCACCATCTTTTTATCATCACTCCCCTGCTTTCTCCCATTCTTTTCCTCTGCCTCCCATCTTCATCCCTCACATCTTTCCCACCCTCACTTTTCTTCATACTCACTCATCTTTCACCCTGTCTCTTTCACACTCACTCACTCACCCTGTCTCTTTCATACTCTCTCACTCGCACACTCATTCATTCACTCACTCACTCACTCACTCACTCACATGTGTGTGAATGGATGCAATCTTTTTACATATTGCAGCCTTAAGTTTTGAGATAACACACAAGACTGGGTATATCTATACGCATATTAGTGTGAAATCTCATTTTACCTGTTTTCTTAAGTAACAGCTGAGAAGCCTTATGAATTCATTATCATCACATGAAATCAAGACAGACCTTCAATATTTCTTTATTCCTCAATGAAAAGCCCAATTAATTAAGACTACAAAAATCCTTCTACATTTATGAAGAAAGTAATATTAGTTTCATAACAGAAGTAAAACAGACACTTATCAAAGCATCTATGCAAAATAAATTTACCAGAGTTCTTTAGTTTTACAAATATTGCTGTCTCAAGTCTTGTATATTTAATAAAATTTACTGACACTGCTTATGCTTAGAAATGGAAAGTGAACACTTATTAAACCTTACCTTAGTATGTTTTTTGTTTTTTATTAATTGTCTTTCCACATAGATGGCTATACAAATGCTTAATGACCAAGAAGTCAATTACTAGTCGTGCATATCACACTGGTTTACTCATTACCTATATTTTGGAAAAATCCCTTTTTTAACTTTTTTATGCTGTTATATGTCAATACTAATAAATAAAATAAAAAATCTTATATGTATGTATGTGATTACCCAGCAGCAATGGGTCAATGATATATACTAAATAAACTTTCCAGAACTGGATATGCTTACTGATATTGAGTATTGTGAAACAATGCAGCCTTATAAAATTTGCTATCTCTATCCTCTGTCCAGTCTCATGAAAGGAACTGGGCATCTGAAGCTCTGGGCTATTCAGATTGACAAAGTCTACTTTATGAACAGTAGTGTAAAGCAATAAAGGATACTGTATATGAAATTTAAAAATACCAGACTTATATGTACAGTATATTACCATTAATAATCAGATAAAATTCTAATCTTGGCAAAGTAACACACTTTAGTTAATATAAGATTAACAAATGAGTATATTTATTGAAATTGAATATACTCACTGGCGTAATCATGGAGACAACACCAATAGGTTCTCGGAGAAAAATCATCTCCTTGCTAGGTGCCGGACTCTGAACAACCTCACCCTGAAAACAAGCATGAATTCCAACGTGATAAGGAAATAAGAATTGAAAATAAAGTTTTAAAAAATAATAATCATAACATAAATGAAAATTTCAAGACTGAAATACACAGATTCAATGAATTTATAATCAACACAATGATAAGCATGAAGACGGAAGCAAGATAAGCAGAAGTGTCCCACAGTTTTTAAAATTTTGCTGAAGACACACTAACTCCTAGTGATTAAATAAAAAAAAATATTTTACATGTATACGCCTAGCCTCTTCTGCAAACCACTCCAGGAACGAGCTCCCGTAAGTTATTTCACCACGGGACTCAACAAGAGGCTTTCCTGCTTCTGCTGTCATTAGGATAGCCAAGTCCTCCTTATGCTCTTCCATTAGATTGTACCATCTGCGTAGA
>NC_051395.1:15022146-15052146 GCF_015228065.2 Penaeus monodon | reverse complement strand
ACACACGCACACCCATTACACTAACCCAAAAGGAGTAGTATCACCTACCTGTCTCTGGGCCTATCCCTAGAGGCCTGAGGAGGAGGGGGTCCTCTGTGGTCGCGGTCATCCCTGGGGCCCGAACGGTCGACAGGCCTCCTATCCTCACGGTCGCGGATTTCTCTTCTGTCATCATATCGGCTGCCTGTGCTGCCTGCACCCCCCCCGCCACGCATATCGTCGCGCCCCCCTCCGCCCCCAGCACCATGGCTGCCATGGCTGCCGTGGCCTCCTCTATCAAATCGTGCAGAATCATTACCTCTCTCGTAATTTCTGTCCTCATACCTGTGGGTGTTGTGGATCATCTAACCAAGCCTATTCACACCTGTCACTGACATCTCCACTATGTTTTGTTTTAATTGTTTTTAAGTTACCAAATCACAATAATCAATACTAATGCAACAATGAGATCAAATTTTCAAATACCCTGTAAAAAGCTACTAATACACAGATAGTGATCCATACCTGCGAGGTGGTGCAGGGGCGTCATCTAGACGACCTCGGCTGTCTGTGGCTGGTCTTTTGCGGTCATCAAAGAAGTCTCGCCGGTCTCGCTCATCAGCTGGTCGCTTGAGGCTGCGGCGCGTTTCCTCATACCTGCAAATACAGTAGACTCCGGCTCATGCAAGCAGGCTCTGGTAGGCCAAGCTTTCCAATTGCAACATGCTCATTACAGAGTTAAATGTTGAATGCACTGAATTCCAAGGGGGATACAAATTTAAATTAATGTCAATAAGACAAAAACTAGAATCAAATAAAAATAGAAAAAAAAGGAAAAAAAATCACAAGGGGGCTTAACATGAAATCAAAATACTTTCTTAAAAAATCTGCTGAAGTCAGTCAAGATGGGAGGATCAGTTTTACAGTAAGGAAAATCAAAATGAAAGGAATACGTCAAATTTACAATAACTAATCTTTTTTCTTCCTAGCATTCCAGAGGTAATACTGACCGGAGTCTACTGTTGAGGTTACTTGGTTAAAACTTTCTAATTAGAAAATAAAAAATTTATTAGAACATGTAGGTCTCAAATCTGTTACCCAAAAATTGTGTGTGCATCTACGAAAGTGTATGCACATTCAGAGTATTTTGAATGTGTGTGCGTGTGCGTGTGTCTGTCTGTGTGTGTGTGTGTCTGTGTGTGTGTCTGTGTGTGTGTCTGTGTGTGTGTGTGACTGTGTGTGTGACTGTGTGTGTGACTGTGTGTGTGTGACTGTGTGTGTGACTGTGTGTGTGTGACTGTGTGTGTGTGCGTGTGTGTGTGTGTGTGTGTGTGTGTGCATATGAAAAGGTCTGTCAGTGTGTATTTTCAATATCTCTGAATTCAATCACACAAGGCATTGTGGGCTTGAGATAAGAACCTGGGAAACAATAATACAGGAAGTTTCAGAATAAAAACAAAAATGTAATATAGTAATATATGGTAACCAAAAGAAATTGCAATAATCAATCATGTAATAAACAAGGAGGTAAACTGAAAATACTGTTAAAAAAAATCTAAAAAATTACTATTTGTCAATTGTATAAAGAATTACACATTCAACCTTAAATTTAAATAAGAACTTATTCACATGAAAATAACAAAGCATCATATAAAACAAAGTACTAATACAAAAACCTTTTATTACCCCACAAGTTAACACTGGAATTGTGTTCCAATAACAATTACTAGTTTCATAAAGGATACAACAACTACTTACTAAAAAAAAATCTGCATTAATTTTAGTTTTTTCTTTCACTCCCCATAAAATATATTATAAAGAACATTTCTTTTAGAAGATGTACTAAAAGCAATACAATCTCAAAATCAAGCAATTTCCATGCAGATTTATCAATGCTGAAAGATTTTTTTTTTCTTTTCTTTTCTTGTCATTCTGTGTACTTGCATTAGATCACAATGCCAGGAATAAATGAAGCTAACATCATTCTTTTAAGCTTAAGCATCGCAAGCAGAAATAAGGCTTCTCCTGAAAACTCTCATCTAGTTTCTATTCAGTTCTATTATAAAGGCATTTGTCTCACTTACTTCACATGATCAGGAGTTTTACAGAAGCCAAGAACACTATGCCAAATCTCTTATTAGCTTATTGCCATTTGCCATTTCTATCATACTGGTTTGTTTAAGCATGTCCTATTTTTCCACAAACTTCGAAGTTGTATTCTATTATGAACATTCAACTTCTGACTGCTATATTTATTCTACTTTTATATTTTGATTTCACAATAATAGGATGAACCAATATCTACAAAGATATAAATTTCCTAACTGTAACTGAAATTATTTATTAATATTCCTAAAATTGCTTGAATGTTCATCTTGTTGCACATTTCTACAAGATTAACATAAACAGCGTGTATGGTTTACACGCAGAAGGTTTTTTAATTCAATATTATGAAACATGAAGTGTTCAATCATGACGTTAAATCCAGGCTTATGAATCACAGAAAAAATAAAATAAAATAACTGCAACAATGAAAACAATAAGTCTTACACCTCTCGATACTCTGCCTACTAAACACACGAGCAACACTGGCAATACTAAAGTGACAAGTACTGCAAATGTCTTACCTCATCTGCTGCCTGCGAAGTTCTTCACGTTCCCTTTCCAACTTCTCTCTCTCTAATCTCTGGTGTTCTCTCTCCATTCGAAGGAGCTCCTGCTTCTGGCGTTCAATTCTCTCGCGCTCAATGCGCAACTTTTCTCTTTCCCTGTTGAGAATAATGGTTAAACTTGTCATTTTAAATATTTATCAAAAAAATTCTTCTTTATCCCCCAACTATCATAATTAATACTTCCAATTACTATATTATAAAAAACAGTATCAGGATTTTCTATCAAGTTTTCAGTATTTTTAAATTACTAACACAATAAACTTATCTTCATTCTTGTCCTTTCCATAACCTAGTTATATATATATATATATATATATATATATATATATATATTATATATATATATATATTATATATATATATATATATATAATAAATATATATATATATATATATATTAATATATATATATATATATTATATATATATTATTATATATATATTATATATTTATATAATTATATATATATTATATATATTTATATATATATATATATTATATATTATAAATTATTATATATATATATATATATATAATATTATAATATATATATATATATATATAAATATATATTATATATATATAAATAATATTATATATAAGATATATATAAGATATATATATATAATATATATATATATTATATATATATATATATATATATATATATACATATTTATTATATAACTTATGTTTATATATATATATATATATATATATATATATATATATATATATATATATATATATATATATGAAAAATTTTTACTTGTGCTACTTACCTTTGTAGCCTCTCTGCTTCTTCACGCTGCCGTCTTTCAATATTTCTCTGTCTGACCTCATCCTCTCTTCGCCTACGTTCCTCCTCCCTCATTATCCTCTCCCGTGCACGAATTCGCTGACGCTCACGCTCTTCCATAATCTGTGAGTGATGATACTTTGACAATTTCATTATTTACTCAACACATTCCTTTTTATAATTTTTGCCTGCCTATATTCTTCAAGCTAACAATATAATATGAATCAGTAAACCTATTCCTTACTATCATCTGTGCATTATGGAATCAATAATCCTTCTACAGTTCATTAAAGAGCTTTTGTTTTAAACTTCTACATCTACATTTTTTCAACTCCAGCATATTATACTGCAAATACCAGTATAGTGAAGTCTATAATCTAATCACAAAAACAGACTATTACATAATTATTTACTTTTTCACCATATGTAACAAATGCTCTCACCACAGCAGCCCTTTACCTGTTTGAAACTGAGAACATCATTCCGGCCTCCCCTCGTGTGTCCGCCCCTGAAGTTGTTGCCACGGTGATCCTGCCTGCGATCATACGGGCGGTTGTTCCTGGGGCCCCTTCGCTCACGGTCATGCTCCTTGTTACGGGCCACTTCCTCCTTGCCCTCTGGTTTCTTCTCTTCCTTCTTCTCACCTTCTTTCTCTCCCTTCTCTTCCACCCCCTCTTTCTTTTCTGTGCTAGGTTCTTTTTTGTCTCCTTCCTTCTTCTCTCCATCCTTCTTCTTTTCACTGCTTGGTTCCTTTTTGGATTCTGAGGGCTTGCGGTTGGATGACGACGATGAGGAGGATTTAGTTCTTGTGGGTCCACCAGGTTCTCCTTTTGCCTTTGAAATAAATAAATATGAAAAAATAAATAAATAGATAAATAAAAATACATAAATTGGTTGAAGGTGTCAGGCTATCATTGCTTCTTTCTGATATATGTAAAAAAAAAAAATTGCCTCAAAGTAGTTGAGACAGGGAAGCAGGGAAGTGTGATGCTAAGCAGATCACAGCTTAGGGGTAGATATGTAGGTCAGTAAATAAGAGGTTTGAGGAGGGAGTGAGGGAAAGGAAAGAATGTAGACTGTAGAGCAGACTGCTTTCTTACCTTCCTGTTTCACTTGGAAAAAGGTATTTGTCTTACCTTTTCTACTTGTATCATGCGACCATGAAGTTCTGTGTGGTTGAGCTGTGAAATACACTTAGAAGCATCTTCACTGCTCATCATTGTGACAAAACCATAACATTTTGCTCCGGGAGTTTTAGCATTTGTTACAATCTTGGCACTCATCACCTGGGAGAAAAATAGGACATGGGTATTAGGAACCAAATGTCTCAGATTTACAGTGGGACTGAAAATATCATCATCTACATAAACTGAATGTGAAAGTATACACCTACACCTACAGCTATAGGAATGGTAGTAATTCTGGCAGTTCTAATTAAATTACATCTTCCTCTTGAGTAATATGATGAATGACCAGACTTCCTATAAATGATCACTGAATATATATGAATATTTGTGTGTAATATTCTTAGATTTCTTTTCCTGCTTTTCCTTATCTTAACAGAATCACTAATGGCACTTCTAAAGACACACCACCAAAAAACTCATCATCATTTTGAATTCACAAAAATAGACATGTCATCACTAGATATTATAAGAGATTCTGGAGATCCATCAAACAAGTCTTAGGTTGGAGAAAGTTTCTAAGTCCATCTTTATGCTGACAAGGATATTTAGATCTATTCCAAAATGTTGCTATGAACGTAATGCATGTGTTTTTCAAAAGCAATCTATAGCACAGAAATGAATGCACTGGTCATTGTATTTCTAAATAGGCAATTTGTTATAGGGATGGGCATGTTATTACAGAGTGGCAGTTTGCATAATTTGGATAGGCTAGATAAAGAGTTTTTTCAACACATTGTACTGATTGCCCATCCAGTCTCTTATGATCAGCTTTTCATCACACTGCCAAGCTTAAATAGAGGGGGTTGGAGGGAAGGAGGGAAGGGAAGGGAAGGGAAGGGAAGGGAAGGGAAGGGGGAAGAGAGGAAGGGAGAGGGAGGGAAGAGGGAGAGAGAGAAGAGAGGGAAGAGAAGAGAGAGAGAGGGAGAGAGGGAGAGGATGAGAGAGAGAGAGAAGAGAGAAGAGAAGAGAGAGAGAGAGAGGAGAAAGAGAGAGAGAGTGAGAAGAGAGGAGAGAGAGGAGAGAGAGAGAGGATGAAGAGAGAGAGAGAGAGTGAATAGAGAGAGTGAGAGAGAGAGAGAGAGGAGAGGAGAAGAGAGAGAGAGAGAGAGAAGAGGAGAGAGGAGAGAGAGAGAGAGAGAGAGAGAGAGAGAGTAAGAGAGGAGAGAAGAGAGGGAGGAGAGAGAGAGGGAGAGAGAGAGAGGAGAGAGGAGAGAGAGAGAGAGAGAGAAGAAGAGAAGAAGAGAAAAGAGAGAGAGGAAGAGAATGATAGAGAGAGAAGAGAGAGAGAGGAAGAGAAAGGAGAGGAGGAGAGTGAAGAGAGAGAGAGGAGAGAGAGAGAGAGGAGAGAGAGAGAGAGAGAGTGAGAGTGAGAGTGAACAAATTCTGTGTAGATTTAGTTGACCGCAGTAGCACTATGTTGAAAGCACTTACAAACATTCTAAGTATAAAATCAAGCCATTTGTGACAGAAACTTGTTTACAAACAAACTGGTGTATGAATGAATCAAACTGAGCGGTGAAGAGAATACAAAAAATCAACTGCCAATATTAATAATAATGATTAACCTTTTCCAGATGGGTCACATGTACAAGCATCATAACATACCGCTTGGTCTGCGGGGTACAGCTGTACAAGCAGCAACACCAGAGCGCATGGAGCAGGACTTTCCACTTCATGTAGCGGACTCCTGCGCCCAGTGTCTGGCCGCTGCTAAAAATCACCAGAGTTTATTACACTCAGAGATTTCTGTTACCCATCAGCATGGGGTAAAAAAAAAAAAAAAAAAAATCATGTCTCTCTCACCTTGCCATACTTTGAGAAGACTGACTTGAGATCCTGAGCACGTGTGGAGGAAGCCAATCCGCTGACCCACAGATTCCTTCCACTGCTGCTGCTGCTACTGCTGCTTCCACTACCACCTTTGCTTTTGTGATCTGGAAGGTACATACAGCTTTGGGTTATTGAAAATGTTACATGAGTGAAGAGTAATTAGTGTAACATACTGAAGAAGCATGACTTAAATCACCCACATACTTCAACCATTACTGATTTGTGAGTTAAGCACTGTGAAGAAACTACTTTCAGAAAACACTGAATAATAAATTGTAATTCAATTTTCCTTTTCCATTTCTTTTCGCCAAATGTCAAATCTGTACTTGCTAACTTACACCACTCAGTCCACTATCAGTTCACTATCTACCCTCCTCACATCCCTTTATATCTATTTTTCTACTTACCCTTCATTCTCTTTCTTCTCTGATTTTGATGAGCACATTACCTGAAATATTTCTTTCCACTTATGTGCTGGAACAACCTAAAGCATTAGTGCAAGTTAAAGTCATATATAAGGAATATCTTTTTTTTTTTTTTTTTTTCTAGCCATGCCTCATTTTTGTTCTCCTATCCACCACTTTCCTTCATTAGATTTCATCAATAATTGTTCTGTTAGAAGACCTACTATAACCTCTGGTGCTACTAACTTTGCATAGCCATATTCTTGTTTTTTTCATTGATGGTTGTCAAATCTATTACTTCTAATATCTTGCAAAATCACATAAAAACATGTGCATACCAGCTCACTGTCAAAAAATATCTTACCAACAAGTGAACAATAGATCTAAAACACTAGAATGGACAGATATTTGTGGTCTATGAATTAGCTGTAACACAAAGTACTAGCTTTGTTTATTTTTGTACTTTTGAAGTACAAACCATCAATAGATACTACATATTACAAGGTTTTAACTATTCTTCACCTAGAAATACTTACATAATACTGCTTTAGAAACTAAGCTTAGTCCCTGACTGCAAAGCTTATGTGCCATGGCTTCCTCTTTTCAGAGATAGCACACATTCACTTCAGTACATAACTGAAACCGCTGTTGTTTATATTCAGCTGTAATACCACTATACAGTGAGATAATAACAGTTATAGAGACTCAGCACTGATCCTTACAGGCTGCACCTAAAAACTTTTGGTAAAGAAATTGTTGATTTAAAGTTGCATCTCTTAGTTGGAATGACTAAGAATCATTTGTATTTACAGTATTCACCTACCTCTTTTGTCCCGTTCTACAGCTTCCTTTTCTGTTAAAAGTACATTTTCTACCCTCTTTTCACATACCCACATTTGGTTCAAAAGCAATCCTCTCTCATACTCGTTACTAAATAGTAATACACTTTAATTCACACATCTCTGACTACATTGTTGCCTCACAAGTACCAAGAAATTTGTAAAATAAACTTATCATCTACCTAGTTTGCTAACTGATTAAAAAACCCTATATAATAAAACTTACCTTTGTCATCCTTAAGTTTGTCATCTTTCCCTTTGTCCTCTCCGGAAGTGCTGAGAATATGGAAAAAAAGAGATTCACAAGATTATAAAAAATTCTTTCCAGAGACTGAGAAAGGCTTAAGCTAATATTTCATCATCAAAGGATTTCAGCTTTAACATGATCAAGTCTAAAGTCTAATATAGGAAAATCTCAAAACTTACTTCCTTCTGTTAATTGCGGTTACTTAAAAAATATAAAAGTTTCCTTTTTTCTCGATTTACAAAAAATATTTGACAGGTAATATTTTCGCTTCAGAGGACAGTTCCTGCAAGCCAGAGTGCAACATGCACCTCTGTTTGGATTTATCATATAAGAAATCGTCACCTAAACTGCCTCACCCTTTTTTCCACATTTTACAACATTTTTCGTTGAAAATAATTTCTTCTTTAATACTAAAACTTTTATTGAAAAACACTTCAAAACAATTTCTCACTGGGTTTTGGCCAGGATGCTCTGGATACAAGAGAAAAATATTCCACTTCTTTTTACAATATCTACAAAGCAGCAGAACCACTTAAAGCCTTCACCCTCTTCCATGTTCTGAGACCTTCCCTGCTACGCCCTACTCCCTGAACCCATGTTACTACTCCCTCACCTCTACTGACCAGTTTTCTCTAAAAAATAATCTTGTATTTTTTAACAGGTATCCCAATTTCTGACACTTCTAAGAGCTACATTAACACAGTACCACCCTAAGTGACTTAACCAGTCAAAATAAAAAGGTATACAATAAATAAAGAAAAGAAAACTTAAAAAGAATTCACAATTAAATAAACAAATCAATAAATAAAAACAATTTGGCCATAGTGTTTTGCTCCCCACATCCACATGTCTTGGGATGTTGGCAGGCCTGTGTGACATGAACAGACTAGTGTGTTTACCAACTGGTCTAGTAAGTGTGTCTAGCAAAGGGAGATCATGCCCCATGTTTCAGCAGCAGCTTAGGACTCACTGCTATCATACAAACCCAGCATGAGGAACCAACCTCTTGGGCTTTTCGCATTCTTTCTTATCCTGAGAATCGGTGTCGGTTGTGTCCTTGTTGCCCGTGGCGGAGTCTGCGCTGGCGTGGGTAGCGGTGCTGCCCTCCTTGATGTGTGATCGCTCTGTGGGTCGAGTGAGTCATCAGGCTGGGTCGTGGCTCCCCTCTGGCAGGTGGGTTGAGTCCAGCGCCAGAAGCGAGTCACGCTGTGTTGCTGGTTCAAGCTGAACCAGGCGGGGATGAAGAGACCCCCTCATCACTGCTGCCACTGCTGCTGCACTGCTGCCGCTGCCCCTCGCACTGCCTTGACAAAGTGGGAGGGTGGGGGGACCACAGGGGATACTGGAACATCTGCTGATTAGACTTCCACTGGACACACCGCTGCTGTACCTGGTGTGGCTGACGTGACTGCTGCTGCTGGCTAAGTATTCATCATATCTTGCTCACATACAGAAGACTGCATGCTGAAAAATTACTACTGAGAAGCTACAAGATCCCTTGTAAAGAAGATAAACATGTGCAACTTTCCACGCGCACAAGCCAGCGCTCTTGCTGGTGCTGTCAACACCAGACCTGCTGCTGCAGCCACTGTTGTCCCTGGTGCATCTTGGAAGCCTGGGTCCCCCACACCCCATCTCCTTCTTCTCATTCTGGCTATAAAATATACTCAAGTATCCTACAGAATCACGCTATTGGTATATGATGTTCAATCCTTAGGTAGACGGGGATTTCTTTGCATAAGAAGTTAGTAAGATGTGCATTGACTGCCTATCCAGGGCACTGCATTTAGTAAATTCCACTAGCTATAGGCAACAAACTTTAGGCTCACACAAACTAAAAAGACGAGTTTTATCTTCATTCCTACGAGTTCAGAAAAGTAGAAAAGCACCTGTAGAACGCTGGAGAGTCATCATCATTATCATTATCATCTTCATCATCATATCTTCAATCTTCCTCCTGAATGCGTAGTTTTCAAAGCGAGTGTTTCCCCCCATGAAACACGAGCACTTAGTCCCGTTTTTTTAGTTCTTTGCCGAGCAGCCCACTTCCTGGTGGCTGCAATCCTCACTTCAGGGCGGCAGCAGGACACATGCTGCAGCCTTCAAGACAGCAGCCTCTTGCTGATCTCTTCCACATACCTGAAGCTTCTCACTTGGCCACCACATTAAAACGTTCACCACAACTTCTTGTGCAACCAAACACGGTTACAGACACTGTGTGAGCCCAAGTCTGTGCCATAACTAACTAACCCTAACAGATATTGAACAAAACAAGATATGGATAAAGTATGTAAAAATAAGTATCCCCATATAGAGGGGCTTACCTTTCCCATCTGCATTTGAAGAGTCATCCTGTAAAGAGAAGTCCTGATTAGTATTTACATTTATAATGTACATTTATAATGAAGTTACAAACTCAAGGTGTACATGGTAAATGTCAATCTCAAACCTAAAACTTTACAAAATAGTTCTTTGAGAAAGTGTAAACAACTTCTTGCTTATGAGCACTTACATGGTCGAGGCGTTCAGAGTAGTTGAAAGTCATTTCATCTTCCAACATCTTGTCTTCATCCTCCAACATAAGGTTTATAGAGTCATCCTCCATGTTGCGAGTGTCTTCCTCATCTGGATGATGACCCACCTCATCTTCACCCACTTCCTCGGACTCTTCCACACCTGGGGGGAGCAAGACTGCACAAGTGTACCAGGGGAGGTGCAAGACTATTTTACCTTATGCTTTACAATATGCTAAAATAGAAACAGGATCCCTATGAACAACTTCCTAAGCATCATGATTCACTACCAAAAACAAATTTAAATGAAAATGAATAAATAAAACAATCAGGAAAAGTAGATAAGAGCCTAAGCAACCTATCATTTCTCCAAAACAAACTAATTATACAATTAACTGAATCAAGGATACTATGATACAATAAACTCAGCATCTCAGTACCACCTAAAACAGGAACTTTCCTCTATTTCTTAAAGAATTCCTAGTGAAATGTAGATTTCAGAAAACATTTTCCTTCAATTCTATGCAATTCCCTTCTTCTTTAAACCACATTTGTTACCTGTGGGGTAACTATATACACTACCAAACATATTATCCTTTAGTCTCAGATTGCTCTTTTCTTTGGAAATTCAAGTTGTCCTGTTGCTTTAAATCATAACTTTGCTCAAGGCATTTCACCATATTCTTCCACTTTCAAATCCAATGAATGTGGATTCATTTTACACAGAATCCTAGTACTAATAATCAATTTTATCAATATTGCCTGACTTACAGTTATCAAAATATCATCCTCCTCCTCAAGCTTAACATATAGCAATACCCATTTCCAGAATCCTTTACTTGCATCTAGAAATCTAAAAGATGAATCTTTGTCTCTTTCATCTATTACCACCACCTATTATACATTTAAACTAATCAGTTTCAGTTAGGAATCTTGTCTGAGCTCTTCCAAAATTCCTTTACACACACAATACTATAAGGAATATCAATAATCAAATGATAATCAAATACCTTTACACTTCTACCAACATTCCCTTTTTATAATACAAAGTTGCTGATTCTCTCTTTAGCTCTACCTCCTGTTTTTCACAATTACTGAAGGTATTTCTAATAGTTCACCAGAATAAAATCAGACACCTATTTCAAGCTTTACCTGTTTTCTAATTTTGTTGTTTTGCACAATATAATTCACAATCAACAGGGCACCAATTATGACAAGAAACAAACTTTAATATCTCCATATTTCAAGACAAACAAGCTCTGGAAGTTCAAACTATCAGTTCTACTTTTCCTGGTTTCAACTTACCAACTTCTTCACAGGGGTCAGCACTCTCCTCAGCCTTCATATTCTCCTCATCCTTCTGCTCTACTTCAACATCCTCACCTGTGGCATCAACTGTCTGCGTCTGTCCCTGAGGCTCGCCCTGCTCCTCCTCTTCCTCTTCCTCCTCCTCTTCGTGGTTGGCAGAGTCACCATTCACATGGTTCACCATTTCATCTTCACCTTCAGCATCAACAGATTCTGTGCAAAGGAGAGAATGAAGGTTTTTTATACAAGCCATACCAGTTGCATATCCAAAAGAAATTCTGCACATTATAACATCACCACTAATGTTGGGCATTTGTTCTGTATTACTACTCACTTCTGTTTGGCTTTGCAGGCGTGCTGGGTAAACTGCCTTCAAAATCAAACTCATCTGGATTCTGTCCTTCATCTTCTAAAGCCTAGAAAGAGAGAAACGTTTCAATGATATTCCTTTCCAATGGTAAATTCTAAAGTTCCTGTAATGGCCACTCTTATTATAAAAGATCAATATTATAAATACTTTTAAAGTAACTTAGACCTTTGAGAAGGAAAAGTCTGCTGTCTCTAAATTGTTAAAAATGTAATACAAAAACAAAGAGAAGACAAAAGAGAAAGAATATGAGAGAGGGGAGAGAGAGAGAGAGAGAGAGAGAGAGAGAGAGAGAGAGAGAGAGAGAGAGAGAGAGAGAGAGAGAGAGAGAGAAGAGAAGAGGAAGAGAAGAAGAAGAGAGAGAGAGAGAGAGAGACAGAGAGAGAGGAGAGCAGAGAGAGAAGAGAGAGAGAGGAGAGAGAGAGAGAGAGGAGAGAGGAGAGAGAGAGAGAGAGAGAGAGAGAAGAGAGAGAAGAGAGAGAGAAGAGAGAGAGAGAAGAGAGAGAAGAGAGAGAGAGAGAGAGAGAGAAAGAGAGAGAGAGAGAGAGAGAGAGAGAAGAGAGAAGAGAGAAGAAGAGAAGAGAAGAGAGAAAGAAAAGAGAGAGAGAGAAGAGAAGAGAAGAGAGACAGAGAAGAGAAGAGAGACAGAGAAGAGAAGAGAGACAGAGAAGAGAAGAGAGACAGAGAAGAGAGAGAGAGAGAGAGGAGAGACGAGAAGAGAGGAGAAGAGAGAAGAGAAGAGCAGAGAAGAGTAGATAGAGAGAGAGAAGAGAGAGAAGAGAGGAGGAGAGAGAGAGAGAGAGAGAGAGAGAGAGAGAGAAGAGAGAGAGAGAAGAGACACAGAGAGAAAAGCAAGATATCTAGGCCCCTACTATGACTGTAACCTGCAGGGATCATCAAATGTATCCATTTCTAAGGAACTGGATTTATTTCCCCTTACCAACCACATCCAGAGAATCTCAGAAATTTCTTGGTATAACAAAGGTTTGAAACTATGTAACTTAGCTAGTCAAAAGATTTGACTTTTCACACTAGTGTTTCTTCACACCATTTCCTACATGAAAAAGGGGAAACATCAGTTGTTTTATGTAAGCCTAATGGGCACGGCTATAACCAAAAAAAAACATACAATTTGGTTTAATTAAAGTAAGTAGGTGAAAGATATAGCAACAATTTTCTGATAAGAACTAGTAGTGGGTGACAAACTCACAATGACTAAAAATACCATGTAATTTTAAACAATAGTTTCACTAGCCTAATAGGAAGCTGTAGATGCAACCTTTACACTAAAGGATTGTATTCGTAATGAAATTCATAATCCCCAAATTCAGGACCAACAAGACATTACTAAATTTGCCTACAATAAATGAATAAAAATCCACAAAGCATCAGAAGTTTTGCACCCTAGTTCCAATTCAGAGGAACATTTTCAACTGCTATGTATTTTTATTTTTTGTTTTGCTATGTTAGTGCAGCTCCTTTCTAACCAATCTACAGAATTCTAACAATATCATTGAAAGCTTTGAGTCTATTCTTTACAAATGCATTCACTGCAATGGTTGCTCAGTAATCAATATGCACAAAACTCCACCGCCTCCTTGTTTCATACAGATCAAACGTATGTGTATATGTAGCAAGTATAAGGACTGGGTAAGTCTCAAAAATAATTCACACTGCATTCTTTAAGGGGACCATCCCAAATGTGTGTGTGTGTGTGGGGGGGGAGGCTTTGATAATAACACTTCTCAAAGATATGACTTCATGAATATCCAAACACTTAAATCAATATCACAATAAATGGAAGAAAAACCCACAATACAAAAACTGTCTCATTTTCAATAAATCTAGTTTTTGTATTGTGGGTTTTTCTTTCATTGTATCAGCACGGAAGAGTGTTTTGCTATTCATCACAATAAATGAAAATCGTAATGATTTATATAATATTTTGAGATTTTTCTTTAAAAATGTGATTTTGTGTATATCTACACATGAAATATGTTATGCATCAAGACTCCCTGATAATGGTAAAAAATAAAAGTATAAATAATAATATTTTGGTTTGGATTCACCATGTCGATCTGTGCCATCCACCATCGGCAATTTGTGTTTGAGTTGAAATTGGTCCTTCCTGTTGTAAAGAGCACTTCAGTATAAAGAACCACTTGGAGGCAGGATACTGAACTTCATTATAAGTGAAATACTGATTATTTTACACTGAGAACAACAGTAAACAATAATACCCGCTCTAAAATAAAACTATATGGAACTTTGAAATTGGTCTTCTGCATTCACTTAGTAGAGTTAAAACAGCTACTGCACTTTTTACATGTGTTTCCTGTAATAAAAAAAACACTTAATCACACTTTCAGTGGCAGAAAAATAATCTTTTGCCATGATTGTAACAAAAAAAATCATGGCATGTTCATAGATACACCATGGCAATGCATACATGCCCCCAGCAGATGGTCCCGCCATGCCATGGCATGTGCGTACATGCCACCCGTCAATGGGTTAAAACTACAGTGACCAGCTCCCCCCCCCCCTTTTTGGAGTGTGGGAAAAATTCAACGGCTTCAGAAATTCTCATCGTAAATTTAATTCACACATGCTTCTATAGTTCTCAAACTTGAACCAGTATGTTATATTCATGCAAGGATAATATTTCTATAACTATTTTGTACTGATATTGCCATCTACAGTTCTCCATAATCAGACTTAAAAAAAAAAGTATTTTCTGGTTTAGATTAGTTGGCTTTATGACTTAATGCATTTATTAAATGTTTAAGACGTGAATCAAGATTAACCTTTTATTGACGGGCATAAGAACTCACTGAAATCAATTAAAATCTAGTGAGATGTGGCAACGGCCCGACAGTGGGCGCGGGAGTCCGCTGCTTTAAGCCGAATGTCTCACTCCACTCGCTCTGGCGCGTCGCCACACATACAAGTTTACTCTGCCGAGACCCGTTTCCTATGACGTGTCTACACGTGACCCGTCAATAACGGGTTAAAAAAAGGGGGTGGGGGAGGTGTACAGTATGGTCCCTATTGAAAACAATAACTCTGATTGACTTGGTAATAATCGCAAAGTACACTATATAAACTTTTTTATTTTATATATAACATTATTAGGTTTAGTGAAGAAATAAAAGAGATAACTAACTTTGGCAATTTACAACAGTTGGGATGGTCCCCTTTAGCCATATCCACCTACACCACATCCAATGAATGAGCTTGATCATGGTCTAGTCACATCTACACTATACCTAATCTTAAATTCATTTCACAAACCTAACAAAGCAAGCAAAAGGCATAATATAAGAGTAGCTGGTGTTTGCCCTTTAGCTAGAGAGATTTCCTTCTGAGACTTGATATACAACTGCTTTTGCTGCCTTGTGGAATCTATTTAAACTCAACTTTGTTTAAAAAGCATTTCTAACCACAGGCAAAATATATACTTTAAAGCAATATTTTGATTAATTACCATTTCCCTTCTTGCAAATATATATTTATACATCTATCTCCATCAAGCCACTATAATTTCTAACAACACAGAGGATTCTGATCTATATCCATTTGTGTTAGACTCATACCCGCCTATTGTATCCCATTTAAGCATCAGAAAGTTGCAGGAAAGCTTTCACCTTCTTGGACATCGTACCCCTTAACCTGCTATTTACATCTGGCAGTGCAATAATCAAACTATATCTTTTACCAGGCCTTCTGCAAACTTTCTCGTAGTTATTTCATCAGATGTTACTGAAGCCCACTGTAGATTTCCACTCTGAAAAGGGTAGCAAACACTCAAAGAAGCAAATGCCAAAACTATTTCAAACCTGTGTTCAATACTTTCTTCCCAAACATGTACCTGCTGTATTTAACACTTACTGAAGCAATAGCAAGTTTTGCTTAAAGTAATTTCATTGCTTCTAACTGTATTATATGCATGTAGATCTGGAATACAACTGCCACTTGCCATCGTTTCAGCAAACAACACTATTCACATGACTTTCTATACATTTGTTAATATCAGTTTAATTCATTTATTATACTTTAACCACTTCAATCCAGGTGATGTGACCATCACATCATGAAAAAATCTGGCTCAAGGGGCGGGTGACACGTACATGCCATCACAGGAAAATCTGGCTGTAGGCTGGGTGATGCACAAACCTCTTGACCATCGACAATTCTGCATTATTCCCATCAATGTACAAGTGTGGAATGTAATGTCCATGACCCATAACTGGAAGAGCACTGCCTCCTTAGAGGACAGCATTTTCATGCTCAGCAAATTCCTGGCACCATGACCAGTGACGCAGAAAACTGATTACGAAAAAATATTTAAAAAGGACACAAATAAGAAAATTACGCATTTTTTTCTTGCACAGCATTGTAGACTACCTAGAGAGAGGACATGGAGTCTATGCAAAGAAACTAATCTATTACCATCTGGATAATGCCAATTAAATGGCAAATATGGATATTGGAAAATGGCCAAAAAGCTAAAAACACTTATGCATAAAAAGAGGAAATACCTTTGCAATTAGAAGGTATAGTGTCTTGCCATCGTACAAACATGTTTTACCTCAATGCCGCTGGGTGGTTTCCCAATACAAAAGCCCTCTCTCTCAGGTTGTATTCATAGTGGCCTAGGCCCCACTCCCAGGGGGATTGTATCGGCACAAAAGCATGCGCGGCATGACTGCATATGCCCCTGGAAAATGGGACCAGCACACCAAGACATGTTTGCATAGGCAACCCATATATAGTCCAGGAATGCCATGGCATGTACATGCCACCCGGCAGAAAGGGTTACAGGTAATGGATGGCACAGAGATCCTGTAGAAGTTCATAATGGTAATACATAAACTCCTTCACCCAAAAGTTACTGAATAAGCAGTTTTCGATCATGCATTTTGTATTGGCCCCCTCAGGTTGATATTTCAGTCAGTCATCTGTGCCTCAACAGAATGATTTACAAATATAAAATTAAATATACTTTAGACCCCTAATTTACAAATAAACCTACAGTGAGTAAACATTGGCCTGTTACTAATGGTCACACTAGCCTATTCAAAATCAGGAACACTATCATTCTTTTGGCAAGGACTAAAAATGTAATCTGGGTAGCCAGGGGAGGCAGACCTAAGCATTCTTTACCTAGATCTTCCTTTTTTTATGATCTAGAGCCAAATATCTTCAATTATTCTATTCTAATTATCATTACAGAAAGCAACAATCACAGCCTAAGTCAACTCTGTGCTCCTGAGTCTCAGTTCCATCTTGCCATGCATACAAGGGTGACGACAATATTTCCCAAGAGGTACTAGGAGGCAGAGCCCTCCATCAACCCTCCCCTCAGGCAGTGCTCAACCTAGGTTATTGAATGGATTTTGTGATGTAAAGTTGTGGATGTGTATCAGAATATGTTACTAAGAGTGACGCACCTTCTAGAGATGAAGTCTCAAAACCAGGGGATCGTGCAAACCCAAAAATCCCAACCTAACCTTTTCTACCTTTTATTTAATTCCCTAAACAGGAGGGGCAACTCTGCACATCCTTTACTGCCACTATGTGCCAACTTACAGAAAATGAAATATTTACAGTTAGGGTGTTGTGAACTTTGTCTCTCAATGGTGATATGCAGTGGATATCTCTGTCATTATGAAGTAAATGCAAGGTTGCAGCAGCTGTACCTATATTGTTTAGGACTTCTTGACATTAGGACTTTTATGATCTATTAGATGGCAGTGTCTATTTCCCTCTATCTGTGTGTGTAGCTCTCAGTAACATAACCTTAGTATCAGTGATAAGGCACTTTTGGTGATATTTCTATGACATTAAAAAAGTAATGTATTTGCAAGGGAAGATTTTAAAAATCACTTATGGGTTCTCTTATACGAATACTAATGGATTAAAACTTAAACACGGCACCCATTCATAACAGATCTACCGTGTAAATCAAAATAAATCATAATAAATCATTCTCGACGTTTAGCAAGTGAAATTGCGGTCTTCTTACAAAACCATTTGCTCTATATCCCATTACGTGTACATTTTGCAAGGAAATTAACACGACCGTAGAGCCATTCAACGCCACGAACATGTCCTACAGATGGGAACTTGAGCAAAGAAAAAGAATATGAATAAAAGGCCAATAATAACACGCCATGTTGGGCAACGTGTCTAGGAGCCAGCACTTCCCTCTGCCTTTTTCTCTTCTCTCACCTTGCGTAGCCGGTCAGTCAGGACGGCTTTTACACCTGATTTGTCCAAGCCGCGTTTCTCGAGCTCGGCTCTGAGATCTACCACCCTTAAATCGTCTATTTTCTTCGTTTTTCCCTCCGTCGACATGATTCCTGCGGTGTGTGGGACGCGTAGTCACTGTGACGTCAACGCCCTGCGCACGGTCCCGGATGCCCACCTTATTTTTGCCTTGTTTGCGGATTTTACCGCCTTAAAATCCGTTGATGAATGACAGAAAGCGCTCAATTTTAAGACTAAATTATTTCGATTATATTTTAGAACAATTCCGTTCTATTTACGCAACATGTGTTACGAGCTTTTCGAAGAGTTTTAGACCGTGTTCAACTCCGACCATAACATTGTTGGAACGTACGGGAGGCCGACAACTTTCTCGCTCGATAAACGAAACAAATTTAAAAAATGACAAATAATAAAGTTACATTTTTTTCTTGCACTGAGTTGTAGACTACCTAGACAGATGATATAGAGTCTACGCAAAGAAAACAATCTACTGTCATCTGGATACTGCAAATCAAATGGCAAATATTGACATACGAAAATAGCCCCCCCCCAAAAAAAAAAAAAAAAAAAAAAAAAAAAAAAACTAAGCACATTTATACGTAAAAAGATAATAACTTTACAAATAGGATGTATAGAGTCTTTTAGGGGTAATAGATAACACAGTTACTGTAGAAGTTCATCAATATTTTCACCCAAAAGTTACTGAATAAGCAGATTTCGATCATGCACTTTGCTATGGCCCTCTTAGGTTGACATTTCAGTCATTTGAACCAAAACAGAACGATTTTCAAATATAACATTAAATGTAATTTGACCCATAATTTACAACTAAACCTACATTGAATAAACATTGGTCTGTTGCTAAAATTAATGGTCGTACTAGCAAATTTTGATTATCAATATCAGGGATTATTCTTTTGGCAAGGACAAATGTTATTTGGGTAGCCAGGGGAGGCAGTCCTCAAGTATTCTTTACCCAGATTTAACTTTTTTTAATTATCTAAAGCCAAATATCTTCAACTATTTTATTCTAATGCCATTTCGTAGTTATTAACCATAACATTTTGAAGCTAGCCATGCCAAGGGTGGTAGCATATAATCAAAATGCACATACAGAGGGGTTGTATCACCAAAGGTGGCCCTTGGACCTGGGCTGAGTGTAAGTAGTGAAACATGTTTTTAGTATTTGATATTTTAACAATTATATCACATATATTAACCTACATAAATATTTCTCTGTTGGTAAACAACTCCCAAAAGATTTAACATTTAACATAACCAAGGCATTATATATATGATATTATTCCTACACAAATTTTATCTTGCTACCAATATTAAATGGCTCAGGTCAGGTTTCAACTAGTCATCTTTAAAACAGAAACAATATATGCACGTGACAGTTTGATTAAACCTAAGAAGCTTATCTTATATGTACTTCCGTCGCAACTCAAAAATAATGTAGTTAGTTATAAGACACGCAAGTTTCACAGACCCCGAAATGAAAAACTTTTCAATATTTTAACAATCGCCAGATATCCTTTCCTACTTATTATAAACAAAACAGCGATGCCATTTCATTATGTTAATATTATTGTAATGTCTTCATTTTGTATGTAGATATAACCCGTACAAACGTACATGAAGCAGAATTTGTTTCTGCATAAAAGGATATGACCATACAAGAGTATTACCATCATAATATCGAGTATTTACCATTACTAATAAATTTCTCACTCAGCGCAAATCTATGTCTGGCCCATCTTACGGGCAAGAGGGACATGAATAACTGAGCGAGGGTTTTAATGCTGCGTTCGGAACTCCTCGTCTTGCTCGTCAAGACAACTTGTCAGGACCAGCAGGACAACGAGGCCGCGTTCGGAACCTTCTTTACCCACAATGCTCAGCGTGTAAACAAACAAAGATGGACCAAGCTCGTCAAGTTTTGCTTTATCTACGTTATTTCTTTCTTTCTTTCTTTCTTTATTCATATATATAAGCCCATATTTTGCAGAAAGAGCAGAGAAGATGGCAGGGTATTTCTTGCTGGGTGACACTGCATACATTGCAAATGATTTTTGCCATTTCATCCTCACACCAGAAGTTCTGGAGTTCTACCTCAAGAGAATTTACATAATAATACACAGAGGCCGAGTCATTATTGAAAATGCCTTTGGAAGAATGAAGTGTAGATTCCGGCGCACACGAGATTTACAAAACACAAGTTTGCTGACATGTGTTAAGATTGTTTTGGCAGCCTGCACTCTTCATAACATGTGTATGGAAAAAAGATGCAATGAACATCCGGAAGGCTGCCCTAGACATGATGATGAAAATGAACAATTTTGGAAATAGAAAAGATATGGCCCTGTAAAAGTTAAGTATGAAAAATAAGGGTAAGTAAGAGTGTTCACTGTTTCAAGATAAACTGAATAATGTTCATATAAAAGGTAAAGCAAGAAAGTGGTTAACAAAGATTTAAGCTTATTTTTTCCCATTTTTTTGCGACATCTGTTATAAAAAAGTAAGAGTTAATTTTAAAGTTTGCAATTTAGAGGTATTTAAAAAAATATTTTTTTTGTCATTTTTGAATAGAACAATTGTTTCTTTTTGTTGTCTATTTTCTTATTTCAGATCTTTAAATATATATCAATGGTATCGTCCATTAAAACTTAATTATACTGTTTGGTTTATTGTAAATATACATTCTTGTATAAAAATATTATCTTTTAGTGTAAATATACATTCCCTATGAAATGTAACAATAGGATCATTTTATTATCACAAAACAACCTGAGAATACATTTTATCTTGAGCACCAGTTATGACAGAATCTCAAATATTTTATTGTGTGTATATACATTTCTATAATATTATCTTTCATTGTAAATATACATTCCTTATGTAACAATTGCATTATCTTACTATCACAGAACAACCTGGGAATATATATTAAGCACCAGTTATCACAGAATCTCAATTCCATTACTTAATGAATTGTAAACAGACAAAATATTTCAACATATTTGATACAAACTTACAAAATAAAACATTAAGCTGTAAAAAAAAAAAAAAAAAAAAAAAAAAAAAAAATCAGGCTCTTTCTTTAATATGATATTACATTGTTTGTACAAAAATAAAATAAATAATTCACTCAATGTTTCATTATCACAGAAAAGTCTTATCTTTAATTCAAAATAAGTATGTGATTTTTTACATGAACATAAATCAATTCCTTAATAAAGAAAAAAATATATGCACTATGTATATAAAATAGGAATTATGCTATTGTTCCAAAATAGAAAGCGTCCTTGTTACTGTATGTATACATGTAAAAGTAAAATAAAAAAATTTGATTGTATTTTATGACAAAGAGGGGACAAACACTTTGGCGTTGAAAATAAAGATATAGAAACACTTTTTCTTTTTGTTATACTGAAATCTAATCTTTGGCTTTGAAATTAACACAAAGGAAACAATCTTTGGCTTTGAAATTAACACAAAAGAAACAATTTTTTGCTTTGAAATTAACACAAAGGAAACAAGCTTTGGCTTTGAAATTCACAAAAAGAAAACAAACTTTGGCTTTCAGTATAAAAAATAAACTTGAACTTTAAAATGAACCAAAAAGGGAACAATCTATTGATATGAAAACAACAAAATGGAAAATTAAATTTTAGCTTTAGAAAGTACAAAAAAAAATCTTTAAAAAAATCAAAATAAGAAAAAAGGAACTTCAACTTTGGCTTTGAAGAAATAAACAACAAACCTCTAGTTTTGAAAATAACACAAAACAAATAAACTGGCTTTCAGAATAAAAACAAAATAATTAACAAGAAAGCTCTGCTAAAGCTCCCCCAAAATAAATGAACAATGAAATGTAAAGCAATTAATTACACCTAATATAAAATAATAATAATAATAATAATAATAATAATAATAATGATAATAATAATAAAACAAAATTAAACTCTGAATAAAAAGAAAGGCTTGTTAGGAAAAAAATAATCATAAAAAAAGGTTATTGAAAATATATCACATTTCTTAACTATTTCAGAGAGCACATCCACAACTTCCTCTCGCATCCTCTTCATGAGCTCTAAAACTTCTCTCATAATTTCATCTAAAACTTCTCTCATAATTTCATAGTGACGCTGGTCACTCTCCCTCAAAAAGACTACCGTCTCACTCTCCTTGGCCTGTCGCCTCTTCCTTTGTCTCCGTGCCGGTGGTGGCACTTCCAAGTGTGAGGGTCCAGGTATGGGATCAGCCACAGGGTCAGCACTAGCCACAGGGTCAGGGTCATCAAGGTCTTCTTCATCCAATTCATCTGGTCGATGAATGTGAATCCCCTTGGCTGTGGCTGTAACTGGAAAGTCAATATCATGCTGACCCCCTATCAGTTACTTCATCTCCTCAAAAATCTGAAATTTACTGGGAGCTCTCCCAGACATTTCATTATTGGCTTTTGCCTTCTTAGTCATCCTGTAGACCCTTCCAATTAAGCTGAAGTTTCTCAGGATGGAATCTCTTCCCAAAAATCACCGTCATCCTCTGGGCCAATTCCTGCTAAAGCAACCTTTTCTTCCCTTTTGTTAAATTAATCCTTTCCAACTCAACTCTGCAACTCTGCTATCGAGAACGGCAATGGATTATAATTCTTTTGCATATATTCCTGCATAAGATTTATAAAAAATTTGGTTTCATTTTTAGTGAAACCCTCGGCTTCCTCGATTTCACTTGGTTCTACACCAACAACCCGCTCTGGGGAAGTAATTGGTGTAGATACCATGGAAGATGGTGTAGTGGATGTTGAGGGAAGAACTGGATTTAAGCAAGTAGGAAGAGCATGTCGCTTTGGAGGAAGAACTGATGGAGTGGGTGACATGGTAGCAAGAGAAGGCGATGTGGCTGCGGAGGAGACAGCAGGAAAGTTCTGCTAGGCAAAGACTGGTTTCCCAAGTACCCTGTGAGGGTATACTTCAACTGTTCTGCAAAATTGAAATGCACACATCAATAATTGATTCCTATAATAGATATATATACATATAAATACATTTATATATATATAATACATATATATACATATATATACATATATATATATATATCAATATATAATAATATACATATATATATACATATATATTACATTATAATATACATATATATATATACATAATATATATATACATACAATATAATTACTATTATATACATATACATATAATAATATACAATATACATATATATTATAATATACATAACATATACATATAATATAAATTATACTATACATGATATATCTATATCTATATTATAATATAATATGTATAACATTAACATATAATAATAATCATATATCATATACATTAATAATACATACTTACATATAATAAGATAATTACATATCATAATATAAATATTGATACATATAATATTACTATAATATAATTTAAACTATAACTATAATAACATAATATATAATTTATACTATAGATTATAATATACATATAAATAATATATAATAGTTGTAAATATAAATATATCAAAATATATATACACTTTTAGTGATTCTTGTCTGTATACTTAATGTCTTCACTTGAATTATGACATGTTCTAGGAAAAGTTCATAAACATTGTAATTCAATAAGTAGGATCCCTAGTGAGTAGTACGCATTCTAAACATTACCACTACTATGTATATAATATAAGAAAATGAGACATTATACATAAACAGTAATATTGAAGAAGACTAATAACAATATTTGACGATGATTGAAACTGTAAACTAAATGACGCTTCTCATCATATGACATGTCATCAGATGTAAAATTCAATTGAGATATACTATAATGAGTTTAAACATATTCGATTTCATAGATATTGAGTTCAAAGTATAAGGTGCTTTATTTTATCAATACTTATTTATTATATTGTTCTATTAAAATAATAGTACAACAAATCAAATACAAACTCACATGTACATCGAGAGCCATTCCACTGTTAACCTTTGCGAAATACTCGGGAAATGTGCTGCTCGGACACCACGAATTTTTGGGAATGGCACTAAGAAATTGCATCAAGCAATAATTATTCAGTACTATTGAAACTGTGAAGACAAATGCGTCTGCTGTACAACTTTTCCATTAAACATTCGTTATTATAACGATAATCACACTGCGATTAAATTGTTTCATAACACTCGATCATAAGTAAATAATTGAACAAATAGACACGAAAATAGCATTAAATAATAACAACACAGCATCAAATAAGAAGACTCACCACAATTTTCTCGACGACTGCCATTATCTCTGTTTGTAAACAAACGCCTTTGTGACGTCATCTCGTCTTGGTTGCTCCGCTGCGAACCAGGGCGAGTTGGACGAGATGGACAACTTGTCCAGGACGAGAAAGTAGGGGTTCCGAACGGTCAAAACATCTTGTCCAACTTGTCCAACTAGTTGGACGAGGAGTTCCGAACGCAGCATAAATGTCGGACGCTGTTACGCGAGTTTCCGTCGGTACTTTTAAAACACTTAACTGTTTATATTATACGTGCGATATCAAAACCATCAATGCTGATTATAGAATTTCTTAATCGGAAGTAACACCGTCAGATTTCATTAGATACAACTCCAATATAACAATGATAGAGAGCGCAGGCGAGTTAATTGTCTTTCAGGATATTGGAGACGACGGGAAATTGTGGCGGTAGTCCTCGACACTTCATGCTCATCATCTAATAAATTAATTGAACCGAAATCCACCATAACAACAGCTGATATGCAAATCGCGCATTGAAAGATCATGGGTATACTCACCATTTCATAAACCAGTATCTTCATATTCAAAATATAGAAACCTGGTTTTACCGTAAGGAGAGGGTGAAGCGGCTGATATATGTGAGCTACATTTATATCATTTCGGGTATTGTTTGTGTATTAAAATAAGTGTATAAAATAAGAATCTCTCCACAATATTTTACTATCGCCCATACCCACCCTCAGATGGGAAAAGAGAAGGCCCTATCCCTGCCTGCCCCAATTCCTTTTGAAGAAATAGTTCTAAGCAATTGAAGGTAAAAGTTTACAAAAATTGAATAAAATAATGTTCAATGGTTGTATATTAAATAATTTTAAAAAGTCTACTGAAAGCATATTAGTAATGTTGATATCTCAACGTGTTGTTTCGGACAGGATACAACATATAGCACCTGAAATGACGATAATAAATGCTTCATAAGTGCACATTTAAGAAATGGACACCATGAGTAATGGCCAGTTACTGGTAAATTAGCGGATTACATTGTTTAGCAAACAGTAACAAATCTTAGCCAATGAAAACTTCAGAAAATGACGTCAGACTTTTCTGACCAATCAGAACTCCTTTTTTCGGAAAGCCCAGCCCTTCCCCACAGAAAAGAGAATTTTATTTTTCAGTGTTTGTCTGCTTGCTGTCAAAACAAGTATATGTGTGGAAAAAAAGAAAGCTGGCCGAGTTTTACAAATCGTGAAATACATCTGCCCCTGGAAATACTACCTCGTTGAGGACGACGTATTATTGTGAAGCGTAATAACGATGGCGCAACGATATAAAGTTTATACAATTTAACAAACGTATAACAAGAACCAGCAAATCTAAATATTTACTGCACTTAGTAAAATTCTTGTAATAAACTAATTAATTCAATAAAAAAACATTACTTCTAATAGGACAACAATCCAGGCAGTAGTAATGTAAATTATTACCTATTTGGCGATTGCTAACGACTGCAGTTGAAAGATTTGGTGATGTCACCGCGTGCGAGGAAACCGGGCTGAAGCATTCGTACTTACGTAGGATGGACAATAATTTTAAGCTCCTCAGCTCAGCTTGAAGTACGCCACAGGCCTCCAAAGTATTTTGCGCTCAGGCAAAGGTCAACGAATTCCAGTGTACATTTTACTATATTTCACGATAATCATCACTAAGGTTTGCATGCTGTGCTACTGATGTGTTCAAAGTTTGTTGTTGAGAATAACATCCGCGTAGAATGCGTATTACCTAAAAAAAAAAAAAAAAGGTAACACCGGCACTCTCCGTGGAAAGGAACTAGGGACCCTACCACGTACTCACTCCAAGAACATCACAACATGAAAACTACAATTAAGAATAATGCTGTGACCACGGCGGCTCAGACATGAACCTACCGTTAAAAGAAGAAGAAGAATGCGTGTGCCACGATAGTGCAACACGTAACTGTCAATAGCACATATTTTTTTCTTTGCTTTGATTTGTACTACTATTTGTAAATGCAATCAACAAATAAACCACAATTGCTATTTCCGCAAGAATTAATGAAGACTTATGCATAAATTAGATACGGTCATAATGAAACTTTCAAAATGCACTTTCATACTAAAAAGTTGCTTTTGTCCAATCATTATTGTATTGTGCGTCAATCAGGCAGAAAGTAATCCCGGATTTAACCGCAGAACTCTATACCGCAATGTATAGATGAAACACGGCTCCCGCCCCTATTGGGTTTCATCAAACATGATTTAAACTTATTTAGTGTTTATTTTTCTGTTTTCCTGTGCTAATTGCTCCCCAAAATACAGTTCGAAGCTGACTCTTACACATTTATTAACTTTCGGGGAATACAAGTTCCGTAACTCATCGAGCCAAATGCGATGGTAAGGAACAGCATAACACTAATCAATGAAGGAATATTGCATTCCAATGGTAAATATCTACTTCACTGCATAGTGATAGGGAACATGTAAGGGATCTACCATAATGATTATTTGTGGCATTACCATTCGTGTCTGCAGTGTACTCTTGTACTGACGACTGCAACCTTGGTAAATATTCAAAATACCTTGGCATGGCCAGTCGTGATGATATTGGTATTGATAGATTCCACTCACATTCTGCTACCTATATATATGTAGAACTTTTGTCATGGAACAACCCAAACCCCCACATTTTCGACCCTGATAACAGGTGAGGGCATGAAAGGTACAACTGCAGGGCAAAATATGAATGTCACTATTTTGTCTAATGCAGAGGGCTGTGCCTCCTGGGGGTTACTGTCCCCAACCCCCACAATGAAAGACAAAGAATCCTCCATGGTATTCACACCAGGATAGTGGACAACCGACATGCAAGAGTGCTCAATGCAGACTGTTCTACGCCCTAACCTGCAATACATATGTGGTAGATTCTTTGTTTTCCCCCCAGCCCCTGCATTTGACTATATATCGCCCAAATTCTCTGCATATTATTCATATTTTACCCTGCAATTTCCCTGGTACCATTCCTCTGCTATTGGGCCCAGATTGTGGGTAGTGTGGGGGGGGGGGATATTTCTGTAGTAGAGCAAGATGAGTCCATTGAGACCACTATTGTTGTGATTGGTCATGGAAAGGTATTCTAAATATTGCTACAATGATAGGGAACATATCGCTTGGTGCATCCACTGTAAATATTAACCAAACTTAGCCTCCGGGCTAGTACAGTGGTAACGTGTCGGCCTCTCATCCGAGGGGTCGGCGGTTCGCGCCCCGCCCAGGCGCGAGAAGTTGCAACTGTCGCCTGGAGGTTACTGCTGTGGCTGGGCACCACGGCGGGCAAGGACTCGGTTCCGCCGAGTCAGCAGCAGCTGACACACGTGAGCAAAATCAAGCAGACAGTATGTCACACCAAGAATATCCATTGTATCAAATGGAATCTAAACCAAACTGTCCAGTACCTCAAAATAAACTGCCTTGGGGCATGTAGTGCATGACATCATGCCCTAGCATTGTTACTTTTAGAATTACATTGTGCTTTTAAAGTATTTCTGTATTTCAAATCATATACAAAACTAAACCAACATACTTTGTTATCCATGCTGTAATATACATGAATCTCTATACTTTCCATTGTGTTAATTTCTGTCTACACAGATTGTTTAATTAGTGAGTGTAATTTATCTCTTTGATTATCATAATGTCTCTGCATTATCCTGTGAATGTATACCAAAGTATACATTACAAACACAGAGGAAATGCCACATATGAAAAGTCTTATTTTAGGTAATTTTTCAGGATATCTTTGTATAATTGATTGTGACAAATTTGGTATCTACTATCCTAATATATCAAAATTATGCCACAAAACCCTCAATTAATGACAATCTTGGCTCTCATAGCAGGGGAGGGGATGAAAAGTACCAGGGAAACTTCAGGGCAATTTATGAATAACAGACAGTATACAGAATCGGTCTCTATAATGTCCAAAACAGGGGCTGTTCCCCCCGCAACCTCCATCCTGGGGGAGTAACCCTTACAATAGAAAACAAAGAATCCTCCACATATGACATAGCAGGGTACAGCGTGCATTTGACATGTGGGACAGCCCAATGCCAAATCTATCCTATCCTCTATCCTGCAGTGAATACATGGAGGATTTTTTATTTTCCTTGACAGCCCCCCCCCCCACCACCACCACCACCATGAGAGGGGGTCACAGGGGGCACAGGCCTCTGCATTCAGCAGAGAAAATTTTGAGATCTCACTATGGAAGTGGTTGATGTACCTGCAGACCCATTAAACAAGATGAAGGTCAACAAACATACATCACATTAATTTAAGTAACAGAGTTTAAACTGGTCTCCACACATAAAAATCAGTCAACAGGACAGTCTACCTTACTTGTGCCAGAATATACAAGGTGAAGCTTTGTTAGCCTTTGACAGAGTACCAAAACCAGTGAGGCTGAGGTGATCACATAAAGCAATACCAATGATAAACTAATATCCCTGTCTGTGCTGAGTATGTTTACAGGTGGTCAAACCTGTAATTCTCTACAGTATGCATGCACTCACCAGAGACCCTACATCACAAAATTAATTCAAGAATCTATGTTGCCATGACTGGGTGTACCCTTTGGGCACTGCCTGAGAGGAAGGTTGATGGGGGGTCTCTACCATCCCAACATACCTCAGGAAATACTGTACTCACCTCTGGATGCAAGATAGAGTTGAAACACAAGAGCACCAAGTGGACTTAGGCTGTGGGTGTGCATTCTGTGAAATTTTCCTCTATTTGCGGCATTATCATTTGTGTCTGCTGATTATTTGTTGTACCAATGACTAACTTCAATTTGCCCCACCTTATTGCATCCATACTATAAAGATTAACTGTCGAAACACATTATGGTTAATCTTTCGAGTATGGATG
Source organism: Penaeus monodon (assembly GCF_015228065.2). NCBI lineage: Eukaryota > Metazoa > Arthropoda > Malacostraca > Decapoda > Penaeidae > Penaeus > Penaeus monodon. The sequence continues at coordinate 15,022,523 of NC_051395.1, read as the reverse complement.
CACTGGGCTAGGGCAAAGCGAAAGTGATATTCTTGTAGAAGACAAATGTTGTTGTCTTACATACAAGGAGAGATCTGCAGACACAAACAGTAATACCATAAATAAAGGAAAAAAGATTACAGAAAACATCAATCACAGCCTAAGTCAACTCTGAGCTCCTGAGTCTCATTTCCATCTTGCCGTGCATACAAGGGTGACGACAATATTTCCCAAGAGGTACTGGGAGGCAGAGCCCTCCATCAACCCTCCCCTCAGGCAGTGCTCAAAGGGGATACCCAGTTGAGGCAACCTAGGTTACTGAATGGATTTTGTGATGAAGTCTCAAACCCAAAAATCCAACCCTAACCTTTTCTACCTTCTATTTATTCCCTAAACAT
>NC_051395.1:15014646-15017146 GCF_015228065.2 Penaeus monodon | reverse complement strand
ATTCGTGCACCAGCCTGGTTGCCTCTGACTGAGGGTGGTGATGTGTGCACCAGGGGGCTGAACAACTGTTAGCTCGCCTGATAAGTTGCCACAGCTCTGTAAGGGTGATCTGGTGGCCAAAGGACTCACATCATTCGAGCCACTTTTCCTACGTGACTCTCTTGACAGTTTCCTTGGCATCACTGACTTTGCTTAGGAGGGCTAGATTATCATTTTTTATTTATTTTACTTTATTTCATTTTTTATTATTTTTTTCCTTCAGAATTGTTTTCTGCACATATTCTGTGGTTGATCTCTTTTATCTCATCATTAAAGGTGTCACTGGAACTACTGGAATAAGGCCGAGCTTTAGGTATAGTCTGCAAGGCTGCTTGATTTATTGCATTGACAAATCTGGCATCAAGAACATCCTCGTTTTCACAATGTGGGTGTTCATTGCATCTGTGACTTTGGGCTAAGGCTTTCTGAATGGATTGCCAGTCTGTTTTCCATCTAGGATTTGGTACGGCATTGAGGGTGGGCTAACGTCCACGAGGAGGGGAGAGTACCATAATGGTCACTTGTAATAGTTTCATCTGGTTCTCTCCACAGGAGTGCAGTGGCAAATGTGAGGTCTAGGACCCCTCCCTTCACATGTGCTGGCACTTGAGTATTGAGAAGAGTGATCTCAGGGAAGGTCTCAAGCTTCTCTACAAGGAGCCAATATAGGTGTAGTGTGTCTTGAAATCTCTCCTCTTATGATCACTCAGTCTTGTGCTGCAGTAACACAGACCTAGCTGATGTCCAGGCTCCTACAGCTTGTCTTGCTCTACACATTATACCGCTAAGTAAATCTCAATGGCAATATTTGATATCATCTCAGTGCAGCGCAACAGATATTGCAGAGCAGGGGATTGTTTCTCTGACCAGGGTGATCAAGCTGTGGTGCCAGCTGTGCTTGGCAACATGAAGACATGATTGAGTGAAGGATCCTCATATATCATAGTTTCTTGTGAGGCTGGCTCAGGGTCTACCGGGCGGTGAATAACATTTGGTTGGTCAAGGTTGGAGCAAGAAGGGAGTCTCACCCTGAGGTGGAGTAGTAGCTGCTTTGGCCGTATCAAGTTTCCTCCCCTTCAGGACTGCGACATTCTGGGTCAGTGATCATTAATCTCTGGCAACCAGGATTGACAACCGGACTTGCCTCTGCATCTCTAATGCTTTCACTAATTGGTAGGCCCTGCCGATGCCTCCAGGTTTGTAGGGAACCTTAAAATGTGGGAAATGCTAAGGGAGTCCCGATTCTCCCTCAAACTCTGTCTCCGGTCTAGGTCATTTTGGACCGCGCCTTCGGCATGGGTTTGGGGGATTTAGTCGTGGGAGCGGCTAGTTTGGCTGGTCCCACTTGTGCTCCCACATCGGTCAAGAAGCTATAAATGGCTTCAAAGTGACTGCCATGGTCAATGCCTTCCATAGTTTGTCATCTTTTATCTTAGATCGTGGGGGCTTTAGGCTTTAGTTACCATGTGATTTAGCAGTTCCTTCACTCTCTCATGTCCCCACCCACCACGGAGTTCAACAAGGGGAAGCTTTATGGTAGAGCTCATGTCCAACATCAACTGGGGTGGTGAGAGGATATACTCAGCCACTGGCCATTATGACCGGCACTCACGGGGCCTGTGTGAAGCCAAGAACTCAGTGACTACTTGACCCTAGCCTCTCAAGGGAGACCAGCCAATTGACCTAACTGGGATCAGGCCACCTTTCTTGCTGGAATAAGGGATCAAAGAGGCGTATTGCTAGTACAGCATAGCTCAGTCTCCAGGACTCATGCTTCCACAGCCCACATGGACATCATGCCCGGCAAACACATGGGTAGGCAAACACGCACAGCAAACACGTGGCGAGAGACCAGAGGGGATGTCATCCCTCCTGAGTCAGCCAGCCACCCAAAAGACTGCCTCACATGAGAGGGGGAGCTCAAGATCCTGAACCTCTTCAAGGTGGTTTCTGTCATTGCGTAGGGGCTAAGCTAATCTTCGTATCATTCCAATTTTAGTATATGTACTGCTAGACAAATACAGTGTGTATATACGTGTGTGCGTGCGCGTTTATATATCAATTCATATGTGCTTGTGTATGTGCATATATGTATGTGTATGTGTGTGTGTGTGTATATATATATATATATATATATATATATATATATATATATATATATATGTGTGTGTGTGTGTGTGTGTGTGTGTGTGTGTGTGTGTATGTTTATGTATATATTTATGTGTGTATTGATGTATACATGCTTACATACACTGCTCCTCAATGGGATCTGAAAAAAAACACTTTCCTTTTTATACACAATGAAACACTGTTGTTATTGTTGTTACCTTGATACTGATACTATGTTTATCACACTTCTCATTCCTGCTCTCTTCCTTTCTCTTTATTTTTTAATATTATTTCTTTTTTCGATTAGCTATATATGTATATTCGTTTTGGTATGGTTTAGCATTTTCCTGAA
>NC_051395.1:15005029-15014546 GCF_015228065.2 Penaeus monodon | reverse complement strand
TGAAATTTCTTAAAATAATGTGTTTAGACTATGAATTTCGAACAATCGCTGTTGCCCTCGTGGCGTTTGTCGCTGTCAGTGTCAGCGGTGATCCTGAAGCTGATGCTGAGCCCAGTCGCTATGGAGGTGGCTTTGGAGGCCATGGACTCGTGTCCTACAGACCCGTGTATAGCAGCTACGGATACGGACGTTGGAAGAGGAGTGCTGAGCCTGTAGCTGAGGCTGAGGCTGAGCCCGAGGCTGATCCTTCTCGCTTCGGATACGGGTATGGCAGCTATGGACACGTGTCTTTCAGGCCCGTGTACAGCAGCTACGGTTACGGACGTTGGAAGAGGAGTGCTGAGGCTGAACCCGGATTCGGCTTCGGTCGCGGCTTCGGAGGCCACAGCAGCTTCGGAGGCTACAGAGGCTATGGAGGCCATGGCGGGAGCTTTGGAGGACATGGTCGTTTCTATGGCTGAAGGAGTTTGGTTCGAGAAAGATTAATAAAACTGAGCAATTTTATTTATTATTTTTTTCTTTTCACACTCACCATCTTAATTACTGAATATGAGATACACATATACAGTTTCCATACATATACACAGTTAACATAAGTTATACTTTAGAGAATTAAGAATCATAACATCGGAAATCGTGATGCCTGTAATGTGAATTCAGATTTCTTTTTCCTTTTATTCTAAACTGACAGAAATATAGGAAGTTGTGCACACCTTTTTATCAACTTGAAAAGGTATCGATTTAGAAATTTAATAAAATGCAAAGACAGCAAACATACGCAAAAATGACTACATAAATAGCTGGTCGCTAAAAAAAGAAAAAAGTGGATGATAAACAGCATTAGTATGAAGGTAACAAAAACAACAATAACAGTATTTCATTGCGCATGAAAAGGAAAGTATTTTGTTCAGATTCCACTGACGAGCAGTGTATATATGCAAACACTCATACACACGCATATACACACGCATATATGTATATATACACAAATACATATGCATACATACTTATATTTATGTATATATGTGTGTATATATACACACATCTATATATAAACATATATAAATACACACACACACACACATATATATATGTATGCATGTATGTATGTATGTATGTATATATGTGTATCATCATTAGAGATGATATGTGTTATAAAATTGTGTATTTTCTTTAAAGGACATAATGCTGAAGTATATATGATAATGGTGAGAAGAATTATGTATAGAAAAGCAATCAGTACAACAATGCATTGCGCATATTTCTTTTTTGTTTGTTTTGGTGGTGACGCAGAGGGAAGCCATGCGTCGATTTTGAAGGGCAGACCTGGACAAGCGTTTAGAATATGTTTACAGGATTTTGTAAACTATTATCATTTGATTTTTTCAGTGAATTATCTACAGTGTATTAAAGGAAAGGAATGTTTGTTAAATAAACTTAAAACATTGAAATAATAATATTACAGTGGACAACAGTAAGGGTGGTTGGTGACGGTCTGGCTAGTTGTGCTTTCGCCTTAGAAAACCGGAGTGTTACGAAGTGAGTGTCAAATAAATGAGTAGATTGGTCATATATTATACATGTGTAATATATGAGTAGAGAACTGTATAACAATGGTACTTGTATTCTTAGGAAAGAAGAAAGTATTTGAAAAATACAATCTAATATATATATTACTATGATCTGTTATTTGTGTGATATTTTGAGATGAATATGAAGGAACATATTTTGTTACTATAAAATCAGTGATTTATTATTTTTGGAACTATGAGAAACAATTCAACTACTGTAAATGTTAAAGTATGAAGTAAGAAATAAATATTACATTGGTTTGTTGTACTTAAAGAATTATTTCTTTAAAAATAACCCTATATATGGATAATATCAGTGGTTATTATGGGTTATTAACATTTACATTAACATTCATATTTCAGGTTGAAATAAATATTACAACTGCTCGAGAGGTTTTCTTAGCGAACCAATATGTATATATTTATACAATTATATACATACATATATACACACACACACATGCGTATATGCATACATATACATACATATATATGAATATATATATGTGTGCGTGTATGTGCATATATACATACATATATATGTGTATGTAAAAAAAGAATATATATATACATATATATATATATATATATATATATATATGTACGTATACATATGGATAAATATGTACATATCTACATTTTTTATTTATATCTGTTTGATTATATACATGCACATACATATGAATATATATATATATATATATACAATAACCATTCTCTCTACACACTCATATATATGTATTATGTATACTATATATATACACACAGATACACACACGCACACAAATATACATGTGTGTGTATGTGTGGATGTATGTATGACCGGCATGCAGTTGCTGAGTGAAAGAGAAATGTGTATATGTGTGCGTGCGCGCGCGTGCGTGTACATATGTGTGTGTATGTATGACCGACATGTAGCTGTTGGGGCTTCGAGTGCCAAAGGAGTGCCGGAGCCTACCCCGATCGGAGGCTGAGCTCGAGCAAAGGCTGACAGCGAGCGGAAGCAGACCCCAAGCCAAGGTTGACCTTGAGCAGACTCTGACCCCGAACGGAGGAGGCTTACTCTATACGGAGGTTAACCGGGGCGGAGGAGGCTGATTCTAAGCGGAGGCTGACCCCAGGCGGGGGAGGCTGACCCCAAACCGAGGCCGACCTCGAGCAGAGGAGGCTGACAATAAGCAGAGGTTGACCCCGGGGTGAGGTGACTGACCCTAAACCGAGGCCGACCCCGAGCAGAGGAGACTAAGACAAAATGGTCGTCTCTACGTAGCACTGATAGTTTTATTTGCTGTTCCCTCTGTCAGTATTCGACCATAATTTTGCCTAGTAACCACTCGTAAATAGACCGTTGTCTACTTTAGTCAAGCGAGCGTTTAATTACAATCATATCAATTTCCATGTCCATACACAAGGAAATGAATGACTCTGGACACATTTTCTTAAGGTGTGAACTCCAGGAAATGAAATATTGCTCACTTGAACTCAACCCTTGCCCTTCGAAGCAGAGTTCCCATCCCGTGACCTTGAGCCGTTTGGCGATTGGCTACAGGCGGGAGCGTCAGCGTGTGGCGTGCTATATAAGAGCCAACCGCCGTTTGGCCACAGTCGCCTGTGATTCCCGACGGATATGAAGACCCTGGTGAGTGTTGCATTTCTTTGAGCGAATCTCAGTGTAGGCGATTCACAGCAGTTTAATGCTGAATAAGTTCATGAGTTGTGCACAAATATAACATCAAAGTTTAGTGTTGAAAGAGAAAGTTCACGTAAATTGAAATCTATTTCATTTATAGGAAATTTGTGTAAGGACTACTGACCTCCAATGTGTTTAGACGTATGAATTATCGTGAAAACTACTTTCTTGCAGGCCATTGCTGTTGCCCTCGTGGCGTTTGTCGCTGTCAGTGTCAGCGGTGATCCTGAAGCTGATGCTGAGCCCAGTCGCTATGGAGGTGGCTTTGGAGGCCATGGACTCGTGTCCTACAGACCCGTGTATAGCAGCTACGGATACGGACGTTGGAAGAGGAGTGCTGAGCCTGAGCCCGGATTCGGCTTCGGTCGTGGCTTCGGAGGTCACAGCAGCTTCGGAGGCTACAGAGGCTATGGAGGCCATGGCGGGAGCTTTGGAGGACATGGTCGTTTCTATGGCTGAAGAATTTTGATTCGAGAAAGATGAATAAAACTGAGCAATTTCATTTATTTTTTTCTTTTCACACTCACCATCTTAATTACTGTATATGAGATACACATACACAGTTTCCATACATATACACAGTTAACATAAGTTATACTTTAGAGAATTAGGAATCATAACATCGGAAATCGTGATGCCTGTAATGTGAATTCAGATTTCTTTTTCCTTTTATTCTAAACTGACAGAAATATAGGAAGTTGTGCACACCTTTTTATCAACTTGAAAAGGTATCGATTTAGAAATTCAATAAAATGCAAAGACAGCAAACATACGCAAAAATGACTACATAAATAGCTGGTCGCTAAAAAAAGAAAAAAGTGGATGATAAACAGCATTAGTATGAAGGTAACAAAAACAGCATTAACAGTATTTCATTGCGCATGAAAAGGAAAGTATTTTGTTCAGATTCCACTGACGAGCAGTGTATATATGCAAACACTCATACACACGCATATACACACGCATATATGTATATATACACTAATACATATGCATACATACTTATATTTATGTATATATGTGTGTATATATACACACATCTATATATAAACATATATAAACACACACACACACACATATATATGTATGCATGTATGTATGTATGTATGTGTATCATCATTAGAGATGATATGTGTTATAAAATTGTGAATTTTCTTTAAAGGACATAATGCTGAAGTATATATGATAATGGTGAGAAGAATTATGTATAGAAAAGCAATCAGTACAACAATGCATTGCGCATATTTCTTTTTTGTTTGTTTTGGTGGTGACGCAGAGGGAAGCCATGCGTCGATTTTGAAGGGCAGACCTGGACTAGCGTTTAGAATATGTTTACAGGATTTTGTAAACTATTATCATTTGATTTTTTCAGTGAATTATCTACAGTGTATTAAAGGAAAGGAATGTTTGTTAAATAAACTTAAAACATTGAAATAATAATATTACAGTGGACAACAGTAAGGGTGGTTGGTGACGGTCTGGCTAGTTGTGATTTCGCCTTAGAAAACCGGAGTGTTACGAAGTGAGTGTCAAATAAATGAGTAGACTGGTCATATATTATACATGTGTAATATATGAGTAGTAGAACTGTATAACAATGGTACTTGTATTCTTAGGAAAGAAGAAAGTATTTGAAAAATACAATCTAATATATATATTACTATGATCTGTTATTTGTGTGATATTTTGAGATGAATATGAAGGAACATATTTTGTTACTATAAAATCAGTGATTTATTATTTTTGGAACTATGAGAAACAATTCAACTACTGTAAATGTTAAAGTATGAAGTAAGAAATAAATATTACATTGGTTTGTTGTAATTAAAGAATTATTTCTTTAAAAATAACCCTATATATGGATAATATCAGTGGTTATTATGGGTTATTAACATTTACATTAACATTCATATTTCAGGTTGAAATAAATATTACAACTGCTCGAGAGGTTTTCTTAGCGAACCAATATGTATATATTTATACAATTATATACATACATATTATATATATATACACACATGCGTATATGCATACATATACATACATATATATGAATATATATATGTGTGCGTGTATGTGCATATATAATACATATATATGTGTATGTAAAAAAAGAATATATATATATATACATATATAAATGCATATATATACATATATACACATGTAGGTATGTGTCTTGTATATATGACATGATTATATATGTACATACATATAAGAATATGTATATGTACGTATACATATGGATAAATATGTACATATCTACATTTTTTATTTATATCTGTTTGATTATATACATGCACATACATATGAATATATATATATATACAATAACCATTCTCTCTACACACTCATATATATGCATTATGTATACTATATATATACACACAGATACACACACGCACACAAATATACATGTGTGTGTATGTGTGGATGTATGTATGACCGGCATGCAGTTGCTGAGTGAGAGAAATTTGTATATGTGTGCGTGCGCGCACGTGCGTGTATATATATATATATGTGTGTTGTATGTATGACCAACATGTAGCTGTTGGGGCTTCGAGTGCCAAAGGAGTGCCGGAGCCTACCCCGATCGGAGGCTAAGCTCGAGCAGAGGCTGACAGCGAGCGGAAGCAGACCCCAAGCCAAGGTTGACCTTGAGCAGACTCTGACCCCGAACGGAGGAGGCTTACTCTATACGGAGGTTAACGCGGGACGGAGGAGGCTGATTCTAAGCGGAGGCTGACCCCAAACCGAGGCCGACCTCTAGCAGAGGAGGCTGACAATAAGCAGAGGTTGACCCCGGGGTGGAGGTGACTGACCCCAAACCGAGGCCGACCCCGAGAAGAGGAGACTAAGACAAAATGGTCGTCTCTACGTTGCACTGATAGTTTTATTTGTTGTTCCTTCTATCAGTATTCGACCATAATTTTGCCTAGTAATCACTCGTAAATAGACCGTTGTCTACTTTAGTCAAGCGAGCGTTTAATTACAATCATATCAATTTCCATGTCCATACACAAGGAAATGAATGACTCTGGACACATTTTCTTAAGGTGTGAACTCCAGGAAATGAAATATTGCTCACTTGAACTCAACCCTTGCCCTTCGAAGCAGAGTTCCCATCCCGTGACCTTGAGCCGTTTGGCGATTGGCTACAGGCGGGAGCGTCAGCGTGTGGCGTGCTATATAAGAGCCAACCGCCGTCGTTTGGCCACGGTCGCCTGTGATTCCCGACGGATATGAAGACCCTGGTGAGTGTTGCATTTCTTTGAGCGAATCTCAGTGTAGGCGATTCACAGCAGTTTAATGCTGAATAAGTTCATGAGTTGTGCACAAATATAACATCAAAATTTAGTGTTGAAAGATGAAATTCACGTAGATTGAAATCTATTTCATTTATAGGAAATTTGTGTAAAGACTACTGACCTCCAATGTGTTTAGACGTATGAATTATCGTGAAAACGACTTTCTTGCAGGCCATTGCTGTTGCCCTCGTGGCGTTTGTCGCTGTCAGTGTCAGCGGTGATCCTGAAGCTGATGCTGAGCCCAGTCGCTATGAGGTGGCTTTGGAGGCCATGGACTCGTGTCCTACAGACCCGTGTATAGCAGCTACGGATACGGACGTTGGAAGAGGAGTGCTGAGGCTGAGCCTGTAGCTGAGGCTGAGGCTGAGCCCGAGGCTGATCCTTCTCGCTTCGGATACGGGTATGGCAGCTATGGACACGTGTCTTTCAGGCCCGTGTACAGCAGCTACGGTTACGGACGTTGGAAGAGGAGTGCTGAGGCTGAGCCCGGATTCGGTTTCGGTCGTGGCTTCGGAGGCCACAGCAGCTTCGGAGGCTACAGAGGCTATGGAGGCCATGGCGGGAGCTTTGGAGGACATGGTCGTTTCTATGGCTGAAGAATTTTGATTCGAGAAAGATGAATAAAACTGAGCAATTTCATTTATTTTTTTCTTTTCACACTCACCATCTTAATTACTGTATATGAGATACACATACACAGTTTCCATACATATACACAGTTAACATAAGTTATACTTTAGAGAATTAGGAATCATAACATCGGAAATCGTGATGCCTGTAATGAAAATTCAGATTTCTTTTTCCTTTTATTCTAAACTGATAGAAATATAGGAAGTTGTGCACACCTTTTTATCAACTTGAAAAGGTATCGATTTAGAAATTTAATAAAATGCAAAGACAGCAAACATACGCAAAAATGACTACATAAATAGCTGGTCGCTAAAAAAAGAAAAAGGTGGATGATAAACAGCATTAGTATGAAGGTAACAAAAACAACATTAACAGTATTTCATTGCGCATGAAAAGGAAAGTATTTTGTTCAGATTCCACTGACGAGCAGTGTATATATGCAAACACTCATACACATGCATATATACACACGCATATATGTATATATACACAAATACATATGCATACATACTTATGTTTATGTATATATGTGTGTATATATACACACATCTATATATAAACATATATAAACACACACACACACACACACACACACACACACACACACATATATATATATATATATATATATATATATATATATATATATATATATATATATATATATATTATATATATATATATATATATATATATATATATATATATGCATGTATGTATGTATGTATATATGTGTATCATCATTAGAGATGATATGTGTTATAAAATTGTGAATTTTCTTTAAAGGACATAATGCTGAAGTATATATGATAATGGTGAGAAGAATTATGTATAGAAAAGCTATCAGTACAACAATGCATTGCGCATATAATTTCTTTTTTGTTTGTTTTGGTGGTGATGCAGAGGGAAGCCATGCGTCGATTTTGAAGGGCAGACCTGGACAAGCGTTTAGAATATGTTTACAGGATTTTGTAATTTATTATCATATGATTTTGTCAGTGAATTATCTACAGTGTATTAAAGGAAAGGAATTTTTGTTAAGTAAACTTAAAACATTGAAATAATAATATTACAGTGGACAACAGTAAGGGTGGCTGGTGACGGTCTGGCTAGTTGTGATTTCGCCTTAGAAAACCGGAGTGTTACGAAGTGAGTGTCAAATAAATGAGTAGATTGGTCATGTATTATACATGTGTAATATATGAGTAGTAGAACTGTATATTACCTAAAAAGGTAACACCGGCACTCTCCGTGGAAAGGAACTGGGGACCCTACCAAGTACTCCAAGAGCATCACAACATGAAAACTACAATTAAGTATCATGCTGTGACCACGGCGGCTCAAACATGAACCTACCGTTAAAAGAAGAGAGAACTGTATAACAATAGTACTTGTATTCTGAGGAAAGAAGAAAATATTTGAAAAATACAATCCAATATATATATTACTATGATCTGTTATTTGTGTGAAATTTTGAGATGAATATGAAGGAACATATTTTGTTACTATAAAATCAGTGATTTATTATTTTTGGAACTATGAGAAACAATTCAACTACTGTAAATGTTAAAGTATGAAATAAGAAATAAATATTACATTGGTTGTACTTAAAGAATTATTTCTTTAAAAATAACCCTATATATGGATAATATCAGTGGTTATTATGGGTTATTAACATTTACATTAACATTCATATTTCATGTTGAAATAAATATTACAACTGCTCGAGAGGTTTTCTTAGCGAACCAATATGTATATATTTATACAATTATATACATACATATTATATATATACACACATGCGTATATGCATACATATACATACATATATATGAATATATATATGTGTGTATATGTGCATATATGCATACATATATATGTGTATGTAAAAAAAGAATATATATATTTATATATACATATATAAGTGCATATATATACATATATACACATGATTATATATGTACATACATCTAAAGATATGTATATGGATATATATGGATATATATGTACATATCTGCATTTTTTATTTATATCTGTTTGATTATATATGTGCACATACATATGAATATATATATATATACAATATCCATTCTCTTTACACACACACACATATGTATTATATATACTATATATATACACACAGATACCACAGCACACAAATATACATGTGTGTGTATGTGTGGATGTATGTATGACCGGCATGCAGCTGCTGAGTGAGAGAAATGTGTATATGTGCGTGCGCGCGCGTGCGTGTATATATATATGTGTATGTATGACCAACATGTAGCTGTTGGGGCTTTCGAGTGCCAAAGAGGGGG